>NW_027316167.1:5825716-5958216 GCF_026437365.1 Eucyclogobius newberryi
ATATATATATATATATATATATATATATATATATATATATATATATATATATATGCTAATAAACATAAGCCTTTTCACAGACTCATCTCCAACTGTTATCTTTTAGGGTCAGACACAAAGTCCGCGCTCGCCCTGACCAAACCTGACCCTTAGCTTAGCGTTAGCATCAGTCACTGCGTCAGCTGATGTCTTCAGCCCGATAAACGTCCCGTGAGGACTGAGACATGTCAGTTTCAATCATGGTGTCCGCGATATTGGAGGGTTTTCTCAGATATTGGTTTTGTTTTTTGTCAATATTTCGATGAGTTTGTTTGGTATATTTATAGTTTAAAAACATGTTGAGAGTGCACATTTAGTGTTGGGAAAGTTCACTACATGAACTAGTTCAGTTCATAGTTCATACATTTTAAAATGAACTAGTTCAGTTCATAGTTCATAATTCGAATTTTTAACTAAGTTCACAGCTCCAAAAAATGAACTAGTTCAGTTATTTTTTTCAATATTATGCAATAATGTTTCTAGATTATTTCCACAGCCCAAATACAACCACAGGCAGCAATTATTGTAATAGTTTAATGCTGAAAATATGTGTCAGATTTCATCTTCATATCTAATTTTGAATCATTCCCCAGGATTTACATTTACACTGAAGGGACAGACTTCCCCAGAGGCAAAGTTTGCACAGAAATGATAGATTGTTCCATCCTCACTGACCTTATCATAAAAGTCACATAACTGCTGCTCTGGTGCTGTCGCGTCCATGCTGCTTTTTGTTTTGAAGCGCATGCGCAGTGCGGTGCGACACGCGGAATCTCTGTCTGCTTTGTCGGCCTCTACAACTGGAGCTCTCACATAACGGTCTGTTTTTCACCTGGAAGTCTCTAGAAATCTGACACTTTATTGAACGAAATTAAAAAGAATAAAAGTGTTGTTCACAGACACCAGAATGAACGCATTCAGGCACAACACTGTGCACATTAAATTACACATTAAAATATCCAAATGAACAAATAATGAACAAAAGATACAAAACACTAATTTTGACACTGAAATAAGCAAGCTCAAAAAAGGTTTAATTTCCTGTAGTATCTATGTTCCAGCGTGTCATCCCACTTTGTCCTCAGAGCCTCTTTGAACAGACTCATGAGTGTGTTTTGTTAATATGAATGAGAGTGTATTTTTGAACTATTATTGAACTTTACTGTCTCGTCACAAACATCTGTGGCTATTGCTGTAGATTTCAGACTATATTAGCTCGGGCTCACAGACAATTTTTTTGTAGTTTTTCCTGGCCGAGAAGGAGAGTCTAAGGACAGAGGACCCTGGGACATCGTCCCTCGCCACCACAGACATTGTCTGACTTCATCGCCACCACAGACATTGTTGATTCATTTCTCCCTGTGGCCCTCAGAGGCAACTGTTGTTGTGATTTTGGGCCTTACAAAAATAAATTGATTTGATTTGATTTGATTTGACCATGTGACCTCTCATCCCTGTGTCCACAGCCCTGGTCCGACCACTTCCTGGAGGTCCGTCTGGAGACCTACAACACGCGCTTCTTCCACATCAAGGACGACTTTGCTTTCACAGAGGTCAGTGTGGTCAGGAACACCGCTGACCGTGGAACCAACCTGAAGAACTGCGAGTGTGTCACTGTGTGGGACCTTTTCAATAAGAACTGCATGATTCAGCTCCTGATTGGTGGAACCTTTGTGCACAACATGACTCAAAAGAACCACCCGTTTCTCAGACCGCGCTCCTGCTTTTGAACACCTTAAAAACGATATAAATACTTGTACTTTCTGCCACCACGACTGAACTTCTGAGACACTTACAGACGCTGAGAATGGAACTGAAATGACCGCTGTGACTGAACCCCTCCCCCCTCCTCTGCCGCCCAGGTGAACGGTCAGAAGTGGTACCAGGCGGAGGACGGCGTGCAGGTCACGGTGGTGGGCGGCCGCGATGGGAAGGTGGTGGAGAGCACGGGCTTCAGGGCGTCGGTCCTTCAGGGCATCCCGGCCCAGATCCACAACTACATCAAGCGGCTCCCGGACAAGTGAGCGCGGACCGAGCCTCTTGTTTGCTTCATCGCGCTTTGCGTTTAGCCATGACTGGACTTTGAAGCGTTTAAAGTGATTCAAACGTGTTAGAAATGTATATTCTTGAAATTCTGACTAGTATGTAAATAACTGGACAATGTGTTTGGATTTGGACATTTCCTCTCTTGACCAGAAGTGTGTAGAGAAGATCATAAAAAGATCATAAACTCAAGCTAATAAACCTAAACTTGGTAGTTGTTAAAAGTATTGATCTTATTTGACTCTAAATGACTGACAGTATATCCCCTAAAGTACTCGTTTTAATCAAGTTACTGCCGATTACTGTGTGTAAATGTTACATTCTCTCTCTCTCTCCTGCCCTCAGCTCGATCGTCCTGATGACCTCTAAGGGCGGCTTAGTGACCCGCGGCCCCTGGACAAAAGTGCTGCAAATCCTGGGGGCCGACGACTCCATCAAACTCCGAGGTACGTGAGCTCTCCTGCTCCTCTGCAGTACATGTGTCTGCCAGCAGGCGGTGCTGCAGGACAAAGTCTTACAGCCTGTGTCAAGCAGCTCTTTATTCAGATATGATCTAACTGACCTAAGCTTTAGGCTGAATCTAATGCATTTTTATTAGTATTTGTTTCACTATTAAATATAAAACCTGGAGGAAAGGACCAGACAGGGGCTCACACGGTCACACGGGTTCTTCTGTTGCAGAGAAGTTCTCCTTCATTGGGTTTAAGGGCTCCTTCGTGCCACACTGGGTCCATCTGGAGACAGACTCTGAGCGGGCCAAGATCCACCAGGTCCTGCCCGTCCCGGTGTTCCACATGAAGAAGCTGTGAGGGGCCGACGGGAGGCGAGGGGCCCCTGAGACCGACCCTGACTGGACACAACTGGTGTAGAAGCAGCAGGGCCCTGGAGCTCCTCTGGACCTTTGTACATAAGCTCTGTAGATAGACCGCCGCACAGCACTTTGGACCGTCTGAGGAGCAGCGCTGAGACCACGCCCGCCCGAGGAGCAGCGCTGAGACCACGCCCGCCCGAGGAGCAGCGCTGAGACCACGCCCGCCCGAGGAGCAGCGCTGAGACCACGCCCGCCCGGCCTGTTCACATCAGACAGTCACTGCAGCTCCTGATCTGCCCTCGGGAGTAACACGTTCTCCTCGAGGTCTCAGGAGTAACACGTTCTCCTCAATCCCCCTGGAGTAACACGTTCTCCTCGAGCCCCCGGGAGTAACACGTTCTCCTCGATCCCTCGGGAGTGACGCGTTCTCCTCGATCCCTCGGGAGTGACGCGTTCTCCTCGAGCCCTCGGGAGTGACGCGTTCTCCTCGAGCCATCGGGAGTGACGCGTTCTCCTCGAGCCCTCGGGAGTAACGCCTTCTCCTCGAGCCCCCGGGAGTAACACGTTCTCCTCGATCCCTCGGGAGTGACGCGTTCTCCTCGATCCCTCGGGAGTGACGCGTTCTCCTCGAGCCCTCGGGAGTGACGCGTTCTCCTCGAGCCATCGGGAGTGACGCGTTCTCCTCGAGCCCTCGGGAGTAACGCCTTCTCCTCGAGCCCCCGGGAGTAACACGTTCTCCTCGAGCCCCCGGGAGTAACGCGTTCTCCTCGAGCCCCCGGGAGTAACGCGTTCTCCTCGATCTCCCTGGAGTGACGCGTTCTCCTTGAGCCCTCGGGAGTAACACGTTCTCCTCGAGGCCTCAGGAGTAACACGTTCTCCTCGAGCCCTCGGGAGTAACGCGTTCTCCTCGAGCCCTCTGGAGTACCGCGTTCTCCTCGATCTCCCTGGAGTGACGCGTTCTCCTCGAGCCCTCGGGAGTGACGCGTTCTCCTCGAGCCCTCGGGAGTACCGCGTTCTCCTCGAGCCCTCGGGAGTGACGCGTTCTCCTCGAGCCCCCGGGAGTACTACGTTCTCCTTTAACGGTCTGTGAACACTGACTTGTCCTTTTCTTTCACAAATGAAGAATGCAGCTGTTTTGTCTGAACGTGAGTGAAGCGTAATAAGAATATAATAATGATTAGCGTTTGTTTCGAGAGTTTTTATGTCAGAATCATTCCGGTGTGAGGGCGTGTCCTTCGCGCCACGCCCGAAACAGCTGGTCTTTTTTCGGAGGGGAAGCTGTACGTTTCAGCGTCGCACAAACTTGATTTTTTGTACTTGTAATTTATTGTAAATTGGTGTGTTTGCTCTGGTGTAAGTTTGCGCTCGTGCTGCTTTTCTCCTGATCGCTGTTGTGCAAGAGACACGCCCATGGGGACACGCCCACGGGGACACGCCCTTCTGTCCACGACTGTCAAAATAAAAGAGTATCATTTCTTCATCGTGTCATGCGTTCTTTTTAAACACACAAACACTGAAGCTACAGAAGAACACGCAACACAAGCTTTTCATGTCTTTAATAATATTATGTCCTCGATACAGGCAAAGGACGAAGTAGAGTCCACATATTATTACTTAGGATCACGTAAATGGCACTGGAGCTTCGCTCAGAACCTGCAGCTCCGGTCAGAACCTACAGCTCAGAACCTGCAGCTCAGAATCTGCAGCTCCGGTCAGAACCTGCAGCTCCGGTCAGAACCTGCAGCTCCGGTCAGAACCTGCAGCTCCGGTCAGAACATGCAGCTCCGGTCAGAACCTGCAGCTCTGGTCAGAACCTACATTCTCGCGGTCAGTCGTGGTCAGCCTCTCTCTCTGTGGCTCTACATTCTGAAGTCTGAAGATGAGTCTGAGCCGGGAAGACATTCTGTATGCGCCTCGGGGACGGGACGGACGGAGACGGGACAGACGGAGAAGGGACAGACGGGGACGGGACAGACGGGGACGGGACAGACGGAGAAGGGACAGACAGGGACGGGACAGACGGGGACGGGACAGACGGAGAAGGGACAGACGGGGACGGGACAGACGGGGACGGGACAGACGGAGACGCGGCGGGTTGTTTGCTGGATCATGTACAAATACTGCGTGGAGAACATTCTAATAAAAGACACGCTCATGTTCCAACAGTGGAATCAAAACCACAATCATTTGATTCGAGTGAAAATAACCAGCGTGTATATTCAGAACGTGTACGTTCAGAACGTGTACGTTCAGAACGTGTACGTCCAGAACGTCGTGTATATTCAGAACGTGTACGTTCAGAACGTGTACGTCCAGAACGTCGTGTACATTCAGAACATGTACGTCCAGAACGTCGTGTACGTCCAGAACGTGTACATCCAGAACGTCGTGTCCAGAACGTCGTGTACGTCCAGAACGTGTACATCCAGAACGTCGTGTACGTTCTGGACGTCGTGTACGTCCAGAACGTCGTGTACGTCCAGAACGTCGTGTACGTCCAGAACGTCGTGTACGTCCAGAACGTGTACATCCAGAACGTCGTGTCCAGAACGTCGTGTACGTCCAGAACGTGTACATCCAGAACGTCGTGTACGTTCTGGACGTCGTGTACGTCCAGAACGTCGTGTACGTCCAGAACGTCGTGTACGTCCAGAACGTCGTGTACATCCAGAACGTCGTGTACGTTCTGGACGTCGTGTACGTCCAGAACGTCGTGTACGTCCAGAACGTCGTGTACATCCAGAACGTCGTGTACATCCAGAACGTCGTGTACGTTCAGAACGTCGTGTACGTCCAGAACGTCGTGTACGTCCAGAACGTCGTGTACGTTCAGAACGTCGTGTACGTTCAGAACGTCGTGTACATCCAGAACGTGTACGTTCAGAACGTGTACGTCCAGAACGTGTACATCCAGAACGTCGTGTACGTTCAGAACGTCGTGTACGTCCAGAACGTCGTGTACGTCCAGAACGTCGTGTACGTTCAGAACGTCGTGTACGTCCAGAACGTGTACATCCAGAACGTCGTGTACGTTCAGAACGTCGTGTACGTCCAGAACGTCGTGTACGTTCAGAACGTCGTGTACGTCCAGAACGTCGTGTACGTTCAGAACGTCGTGTACGTCCAGAACGTCGTGTACGTCCAGAACGTCGTGTACGTCCAGAACGTCGTGTACGTTCAGAACGTCGTGTACGTCCAGAACGTCGCGTACGTCCAGAACGTCGTGTACGTCCAGAACGTCGTGTACGTCCAGAACGTCGTGTACGTTCAGAACGTCGTGTACGTCCAGAACGTCGCGTACGTCCAGAACGTCGTGTACATTCAGAACGTCGTGTACATCCAGAACGTGTACATCCAGAACGTCGTGTACGTCCAGAACGTCGCGTACGTCCAGAACGTCGTGTACGTCCAGAACGTCGTGTACATTCAGAACGTCGTGTACATTCAGAACGTCGTGTACGTCCAGAATGTCGTGTACGTCCAGAACGTCGTGTACGTCCAGAACGTCGTGTACGTTCAGAACGTCGTGTACGTCCAGAACGTCGTGTACGTCCAGAACGTGTACATCCAGAACGTCGTGTACGTTCAGAACGTCGTGTACGTCCAGAACGTCGTGTACGTCCAGAACGTCGTGTACGTCCAGAACGTCGTGTACGTTCAGAACGTCGTGTACGTCCAGAACGTCGTGTACGTCCAGAACGTGTACATCCAGAACGTCGTGTACGTCCAGAACGTGTACATCCAGAACGTCGTGTACGTTCAGAACGTCGTGTACGTCCAGAACGTCGTGTACGTCCAGAACGTCGTGTACGTCCAGAACGTCGTGTACGTCCAGAACGTCGTGTACGTTCAGAACGTCGTGTACGTTCAGAACGTCGTGTACATTCAGAACGTGTACATTCAGAACGTGTGCGTTTACGAGAGCTGGGAATCCAAAGGGGAAAAGTGACAGTAGGAACTTTCTGTAGGAGCAATAATACAAGATACTGTATTTGAAGAGGAATAAAATACATACATTCTCCCAAACGAAGGTGAAAACACTGATACAGTTCTGTGTGTTTTGAATCACGATCCTTTGTCTTCAATAGTCTTATAATAGACTTTAACTTTTGAACTCTTAAACTTTTGGCACAAAAAAATACACATTAAATATACTGCAGGTACTTTAGAGTCCCAGCCCTGTCTGACTCTTCTGCAGTCACCACGTTCTTGTTTGTAAAATACTTTGTAGATTATCTAAATGTAATAAATACTATAAAATATATTCAAAAGGTCTGTACCAGAGTTTCTTTTACTCTAGATAAATGTCCTGTCGTGATGTAAAAGCAGCTTTAGTGAGGGACACGGTGTTTCATCCCGTCAGAGACACAGAACATCGTCAGGTCTGCGTCTGGGCGTCTCAGGTCCATGTCAGATGAACTGGGCCATGTTAAAAAATAGCAGCTGATGCTAATGCTAATGCGTGCTAGCTTTGCTTTTCTAAGTCCGTCGGCTCAAAATATCAAGTGACCGTCACTGGAAACACGAGGGTTTATCACAAGATCAAGTCGACATCTGTGATCGTTAGTCTGTTCTTCTGATCCAATCATCTCGCTTCAGCTCATTTAAGACTGTGGAGACGCTTTAGGGCTGTCCCAGTCTGCTCCAGTGGAAACACGCCTTAAAGCGCCCCCTACAGGTCCGGCCACTCATTGAACATTAATATATTTTGAATTTTTCTAAAAATTATAACATTGTTTTCCTAGAAATATTTATAAAGATTATAAAACTAAAAAATGTGCTATTTTTTAGTTTTATAATTTCACTTCCTGTTTGTAATTGATGACATCACACTAGGAAATTACCCAGCAAACACTGGGACAAAACTCATCTAATGTGACATTTTTTTAATTTGACAAATAAAAATATATGAGAGCGATTTTATTTAGTTGAATTAATGTTTAAAGAGTCAAAGAAGTAGTTTTGTAGTGACTCCTGGTTCAGACTCAGGTACAGGCCCTTTAAAGAGGAAGTCTGCTGTATGTGCATATGTGCTCTGTGCTGTGCCTAAACGATGCAGAGGCTGAACTCGTTTGTCTTTCGGTGCCTTAAAACTTCTAGAACGTAATTATGGCAGATTTAAGAATCCAAACGTTGGACCTTATCATTTTCCGTGTGAGATCAGCTCCACAAACTGGACAACAATAAGAAAATTAATTGAATTTTGATTTAGTTTTGCGACAATCATTTGTCAAAGTTCCCAATAGTTTTGTTTTTGCTGCAAAGATTTAAATAAATGTGAAAATTCAGTTTTAAGACACCAGTAGAGGGCACACTCTCAGGGATATGTTTCTCTGCATGCATCTGTATATGTATATGCATATGTAAATGTATATAAGTACATGTACACGTATACGTAAATGTAGCTGTATAATGTGAATGTCTTAAGGCGTTTATGGCCCTGGAACTGTGGATGTACTTCTCTATCATATTCACCCTCTGACCTCTGCAGTACGTGGCTCTATATGACCCTATAACTCTATGACTTTATGACCCTATGACCCATGATCCTATGACCTTAGGACTTTATGACTCTATGACCCTTTGACCTTATGACTCTATAACTCTATGACCATCTGTAAAGCATTAGGAAACAACATTTGCTCATTAAATGTACAGAATTATGGTTCAAACATTAGAAAGATATGATTCACGTTAGATCATTTTCTAAAAAAGAGTCTAGTACATTCCACTAGATAATTGAAAGTGACTTCAAATACATTGCACTGTAGTAAAACTGTATGCTGGCTACTACAGCTGCTGACCACTAGAGTCAGGGCCTGGCACGAGGCGCTGGCACGAGGCACTGGGCCTCGTCGGAGAAGTTTCATTCTATTCATCACAAATTAGTCATTGTCTTTATTTGTTTGATTGGTGTAACTTTAGTGACGGAGCCGCCATCTGGGCCTCACGTGAGGCCCAGATGGCGGCTAACTAATTTGCAAAGATTATAAAGATTCCACAATACAGCATGGAACTTAAAATCAACAAGCAGGCCAAGTTACGGGTCAGATCTGTGGCGAGGCGAGCCCGTCCGCAGTGAAAACGCACTTTTTTCAAGGTATTTTGAGCAATAAAAACAGCTCTAATTTAATCAATAATTGCAAAAAGAGGAGTTTCTTGCCATAACGTGGAACTTTCCAGGCAAAGCAAACACAATTCCAGTTACATACTGCAACTTTAAAGGGATGCACCTGATTCATCTAATGTAATAAAGTTTAAATAAAGTACATTTGCTTTGCCCAGTACACACATAGTGTAAAAGCAGCTCTTAGGGTGAACATTAGACTGATGTGTGCTGTCTGCATCTCATTATAGAGTTTATTCTCCACGCTGTTAGCATGCTAGTGTTAGTTAGCTTTACCGTTTTGTAAACTACGCTCTGAACTCTGGATGCTCAGGATAAATTAGTGAGAAATACTTTCGGACGACAAACTATTTAAAAAGAACTAGTTTAATGTTTTTGTTGTTTTTGTTTTTAAGACAGTGAAAATCAGGTACAGCACCTTTAAGTAGCTTATTTATGTGTGCTTTTAAAACCACTCATGAGTAATAACCTTATTTTAATATTTTAGACTGTTTTTTAGAATTGTAAGAGATTTGAATGACAGTATTGCTCTGTGTTGGCAAGCTAGGCCCCTTTATCTTGCATAAGCCTCAGTCCTCTGCAGTGTGTGTGTGTGTGTGTGTGTGTGTGTGCGTGTGCGTGTCTGTGCGTGCGCGTGGGGGTCCCTCAGGTCCTCATGGTGGCGATGGGGACCACGATGACCAGCAGGAGCGTGCACGTGGCAGCGGCGATGAGCGCTCCCAGTTTGCAGACGCGCGCCCTCCGGAGGTCGGCCTGTTTCCTCCGCAGCAGGGAGTCGAAGCCGGGGGTGTACACGTCCTCCAGCCAGTACTCCAGGTGGGCCGGGTCCAGCGCGGCCCCGCCCTAGCGCAAAGACAGTGCATCAGTACGCACCGGTCACAGTTTAGAATTCACCGACAAACCGTGTCACTTTAGCCATAAAAATACTTCTCTGAGCGTTCGACCGTGTCCTAATGCCGTTTCCCGTTTTGTTCATACATAATGTTTATATGATCTTGTATGATGAGGTCGTCTGCTTTAACTCTCTATTTAAGCATCAAAACCGGGAAATACTGTGTGTTTTGTGTGTGTTTTTTTACCCGACGGCTTTATTTGACAGAACGACGCCGTGGTGAGAACTACACATGTGCAACGCCCTTATCCACTGCGCCACCGGCAAAGCAACCTCCTGTGTGCGAACAATTTCACCTGTTCTATTCATTTCAACATTCAGGCCTCAGCATCACGTCCTTGTAAACCTTTTGTGTGCAGTATTTTTACTCCCAGTGCGGTCCAGCAGAGGGCAGTAAAGCTCTAGTTTCCCCTGCACTACAGGACGACCCCTGGTGATGTGGGGCGCCCGAAACAGAAATGCTCGGTGGCGCCCCCCATGCCCCTGATATACGATAAATGTAATATTGCTACCAGCTCATGGTGTGATTGTGAGGGCCCCCCCACAGAGCCTGATGTTCTCTGCTCCGCCCCCTACTCCGCCCCTGCACCACGCGCTTCTCTCTCCTCTCAGCTCTTATCACTGCGCTGAGGACCTACAGACGCTACAGAAAACACAGGGCGTTCGAAGCACTTGCATTTATAAAACATGCTTTAGCTATTTGTAAAGACAGAAGGTTGGATTTGTGCACGTGCAGAGTTACAGACTGTTCCGCACTTCTGTCTGAGTCGGTTTGAACTGTGGCTTCTCCAGTGTCGCTGTCCGAGTGCGTCTCAAACATGACGGAGTGTGTAAATGTTCCCATCTTAAATACAAACGGAACAATACAGCAGCTGCATCATTCACAGGAGTGCACGCCCGAGCTGCCCATGGGAGAACGCCTCACCTGCACGTCCAGGGTCTTGAGCTGCTTGGCCCTCTGCTCGGGGTGTCGGGGGTACCCCTCTGCGCTCCAGTTGGGGTGCAGGCGGGTGCTGTCCAGCCGCAGCTCGGAGTACACCGGGCTGCTCTTCACCGGGGGGTCCAGGTCCGAGTACACAGGGGCGCTCTGGAGGTGCTTCTTCAGGGACGGCGTGTAGGGCTGAGGGAGGAAGTCCGTGGAGCCTCTGCGGACACGGGACAGCTCATAAGGGTGCTCCGGGTGCTCCTGCTGCACCTGCACAACCACACAACACCAGGCTGTTTCTAAAGTAGAGTTTGGAACTTGATCCTGTTGATCCAAAGATGTGAGCGCAGTAGAGTCTTAGCTTAGAGAAAACGGGGCCGGGCAATATCAACATCGGGACTAAGATTGGACTAAACCTGGAAATAAACCTTGACTAGAACATGACTAAACCACATCTACATCAAGACTAAACCCAGCTCCTTTGTGAACGCAGCCTAAACGAAATAGTTCAATATCAGACACCAGAAAAGTACAGAAATATGACTCACTTTACAGTCTTGTTTGAATGTTTTTCTCCCGCTCTCTGCAACTGCCCTTCAGTCCCTCGTTAGTCTATGGGAGGGTATATATGCTCCCTCTCACCCTTCATTCCCTCGTTAGTCTATAGGAGGGTATATATGCTCCCTCTCTCCCTTCATTCCCTCGTTAGTCTATGGGAGGGTATATATGCTCCCTCTCTCCCTTCATTCCCTCGTTAGTCTATGGGAGGGTATATATGCTCCCTCTCTCCCTTCATTCCCTCATTAGTCTATAGGAGGGTATATATGCTCCCTCTCTCCCTTCATTCCCTCATTAGTCTATAGGAGGGTATATATGCTCCCTCTCTCCCTTCATTCCCTCGTTAGTCTATAGGAGGGTATATATGCTCCCTCTCTCCCTTCATTCCCTCGTTAGTCTATGGGAGGTTATATATGCTCCCTCTCTCCCTTCATTCCCTCGTTAGTCTATGGGAGGGTATATATGCTCCCTCTCTCCCTTCATTCCCTCGTTAGTCTATAGGAGGGTATATATGCTCCCTCTCTCCCTTCATTCCCTCGTTAGTCTATAGGAGGGTATATATGCTCCCTCTCTCCCTTCATTCCCTCGTTAGTCTATAGGAGGTTATATATGCTCCCTCTCTCCCTTCATTCCCTCATTAGTCTATAGGAGGGTATATATGCTCCCTCTCTCCCTTCATTCCCTCGTTAGTCTATAGGAGGGTATATATGCTCCCTCTCTCCCTTCATTCCCTCGTTAGTCTATAGGAGGGTATATATGCTCCCTCTCTCCCTTCAGTCCCTCGTTAGTCTATGGGAGGGTATATATGCTCCCTCTCTCCCTTCATTCCCTCGTTAGTCTATGGGAGGGTATATATGCTCCCTCTCTCCCTTCATTCCCTCGTTAGTCTATAGGAGGGTATATATGCTCCCTCTCTCCCTTCATTCCCTCGTTAGTCTATGGGAGGGTATATATGCTCCCTCTCTCCCTTCATTCCCTCGTTAGTCTATAGGAGGGTACATATGCTCCCTCTCTCCCTTCATTCCCTCGTTAGTCTATGGGAGGGTATATATGCTCCCTCTCACCCTTCATTCCCTCGTTAGTCTATGGGAGGGTATATATGCTCCCTCTCTCCCTTCAGTCCCTCGTTAGTCTATGGGAGGGTATATATGCTCCCTCTCTCCCTTCATTCCCTCGTTAGTCTATGGGAGGGTATATATGCTCCCTCTCTCCCTTCATTCCCTCGTTAGTCTATAGGAGGGTATATATGCTCCCTCTCTCCCTTCATTCCCTCGTTAGTCTATGGGAGGGTATATATGCTCCCTCTCTCCCTTCATTCCCTCGTTAGTCTATGGGAGGGTATATATGCTCCCTCTCTCCCTTCAGTCTCTGCTGGATTGTCAAACAGTCACAGACATTCAAGCCTCCTGTTGCCTTGTACATATATTTGTTTAAGAAGTTTTTGTTTCTTATCTCCTCTTCATATTACTCTGCTAGGGACACTTTTAGTTGAATTCATCTCATCTCAGATCTGAAACCTGTTATGCATTTGTCCGGGACACTTTTAGTTATCTTTAGTCTGTTTTGGTATTCCTGTTTCATTATCCATCAGAGGAGTGTGTAGCATTTGAGTCCGTTTGACCTGCCTGATATCTATGAAGGCTAAAATTGTTAAAAAATAAGCAGAAGGCGCCTTGTAGAAATGATGATTGAGTCAGGGCACAGAAAAGGGAGTGTCACCGGGCCGAACGGAAATTGAGCATGTCGAAGCTCCAGGTTCATAAAGAGATCTACAGAGAGAAGTTGAACATGTACAACCTCATTTTTATGTAGAACTAGAGAAAGATATTTTCCTGAAATAATTTGAAGCTGCAGTATCAACGGGCGTGTCCTGTAGCCACAGTAACAGATGAGTTTGCAAATCCCTAAAACCACCTAGACACTTAGAGCTGAATCACTTTGCACCTGTAACTGACAAAACTGTCCATGAGATCATCACCAGTCTGAGTTCATCTACATGCTGCCTCCATGTGTGAGCCTCCAGATTTCTAAAGTCTGTGCTGAACAGTTTGTTAGCACCACTCACTCACATAGTTAACATGTCGCTTCAATCTGGAACATTCCCAATGTCTTTGAAAACTGCGGTCATAAAGCCTCTCCTAAAGAAGAGCAGTCTTGATGCCGCAGTACTGAGTAATTACCGGCCCATCTCTAATCTGCCATTTTGGGGCAAAGTCCTTGAAAAGATGTTCACAGACGTCGTTTTCTCAGACCTTTTATTTTGGAGTAAACCACCTTTTTGGATCAGCCGTTGTGTCCCAAAGTCATGAGTGCAGTACAGTAGAGGTGGGCAGTATAGTAGAGGTGGGCAGTATAGTAGAGGGCAGTATAGTAGAGGTGGGCAGTATAGTAGAGGGCAGTATAGTAGAGGGCAGTATAGTAGAGGTGGGCAGTATAGTAGAGGGCAGTATAGTAGAGGGCAGTATAGTAGAGGTGGGCAGTATAGTAGAGGGCAGTATAGTAGAGGTGGGCAGTATAGTAGAGGGCAGTATAGTAGAGGTGGGCAGTATAGTAGAGGTGGGCAGTATAGTAGAGGGCAGTATAGTAGAGGTGGGCAGTATAGTATAGGTGGGCAGTATAGTAGAGGGCAGTATAGTAGAGGTGGGCAGTATAGTAGAGGTGGGCAGTATAGTAGAGGGCAGTATAGTAGAGGTGGGCAGTATAGTAGAGGGCAGTATAGTAAAGGTGGGCAGTATAGTATAGGTGGGCAGTATAGTAGAGGGCAGTATAGTAGAGGTGGGCAGTATAGTAGAGGGCAGTATAGTAGAGGTGGGCAATATAGTATAGGTGGGCAGTATAGTAGAGGGCAGTATAGTAGAGGTGGGCAGTATAGTAGAGGGCAGTATAGTAGAGTTGGGCAGTATAGTAGAGGTGGGCAGTATAGTATAGGTGGGCAGTATAGTAGAGGGCAGTATAGTAGAGGTGGGCAGTACAGTAGAGGTGGGCAGTATAGTAGAGGGCAGTATAGTAGAGGTGGGCAGTATAGTAGAGGGCAGTATAGTAGAGGGCAGTATAGCAGAGGTGGGCAGTATAGTAGAGGGCAGTATAGTAGAGGTGGGCAGTATAGTAGAGGGCAGTATAGTAGAGGGCAGTATAGTAGAGGTGGGCAGTATAGTAGAGGTGGGCAGTATAGTAGAGGTGGGCAGTATAGTAGAGGTGGGCAGTATAGTAGAGGGCAGTATAGTAGAGGTGGGCAGTATAGTAGAGGGCAGTATAGTATAATACTGCCCACCTCTACTATACTGCCCACCTCTACTATACTGCCCACCTATACTATACTGCCCACCTCTACTATACTGCCCTCTACTATTCTGCCCACCTCTACTATACTGCCCTCTACTATACTGCCCACCTCTACTATACTGCCCACCTCTACTATACTGCCCACCTCTACTATACTGCCCACCTCTACTATACTGCCCACCTCTACTATACTGCCCTCTACTATTCTGCCCACCTCTACTATACTGCCCTCTACTATACTGCCCACCTCTACTTTACTGCCCACCTCTACTATACTGCCCACCTCTACTATACTGCCCACCTCTACTATACTGCCCACCTCTACTGTACTGCACTCATGACTTTGGGACACAACGGCTGATCCAAAAAGGTGGTTTACTCCAAAATAAAAGGTCTGAGAAAACGACGTCTGTGAACCGTGAGTAACACACACTCGACTCATTTCCTACAGAAGCTGATGCAGAGAGCGTCGTCTGAAACTGGGAAATGTATTCACTTAAAGCCAGATTATGGATGGAGTGAGCATTTAGTGTGACAGACCTATTAAAATGACTAATGTTCATCTATTGAGCAAAATAAATGACTTGCGAATCCACAAAAAACATAGACCTCAGTAATACAGGTCTGAGCATTAAAGTCCTTTGTTGTCACCGAATGTAGAACTGTCCCTTGTTGCTATCTCCACTTTCATAATTGCACCAATGCACTCGCCTGCACCATCTCTATGTTATGTTTTTATTTATTTATGAATCCCTGCTGTGTTCCTGAGACCTGAGCTGGACCTCATCTTAAACAAAACCGTGGCTGTGTTAAACGTGTTAAATATGGTAACAACACGTTTGATCTAATCTTTTACTAAATGTATATAAAATGTAAAGGTGTGCGGTCGAACATGTAAATCTAAGGAAAAGGCCTGCGACTCGATGCCAATTTGATACAACAATGAAGCTTAAAACAGGCTCTTTTTGGAGGCTTTAGAAAGTAGTTTTTGACAGTTGACTATAGCACTTTCTTTATTACACCCGATGGTCTTCTACTTGTTCAGATAAAGCGCAAGATCATTCCACAACTGTTCAGGAAAGGTTACCACAGAATAGTACAAATATCGGAGTTCTCGACCTAAATTCTCTTATTGACAATGACTCTTGGATGAGAGTCGAAACGTCTCTTTTTTCTAACTGAGTCCAGATGAAACAACTGAAGCTTTTTCTACAATTAAATTTGGTTAGTTCATTAGTATCGAGACTGGCTCAGATGAGTAACGAGCTTCCAACTACTGCTTTTTGTGCAATATTTCTTGAGTTTTCTGTTCTTTTACTATTGTTCAATACTGTTTTTTCAGCCGCTCAGAAACAAAAAAACAGGATTTATTATTTTGAAACGATTACACTTTGGTATTGCCTTATTAGAGCCATGTCAAATGTCTGTTTTCCCCGTCCACATAATAAAGTAAGTATAAAATAAGTAAATGTAAACTCGTGTTGGTTTCCTAAAATCATCCTCCGCCAGCCGCGCTCCCGTTGGCCCACAGAGACAATAAACAGGCATTAGTCATTAGCGTTATCCCGCGCCATTGAGCGCGCTCTCCAAAGGTCGTGTCACAGCTGTGTTACAGAGCACCCCCACACGCCGCCATTTACACGGCCCTTAATGAGAGCAACGACACCCGGTCGCCGCCGTCCACGGGCACCCACAGGCACCCACGCCTCCAGACAGCCACTCACAGCCAGCAGCTTTTACAGGCTCGAGGCGCAGGAGAGACCGGGCGCGGGAGAGACCGGGCGCGGGAGAGACCGGGCGCGGGACCATGAGAGAATCGAGAACAACAATGAACAACGCCTCACAGCCAAAGAGTTCAGCCAAGAAACTGACTCAAATAAAAGCATTATTCGACTCACACATGCATTTTGTCTTCATAAAATTTGGATTTAAACCTGTGATTAAAGCCTCAAAGCTGTGGTAAATTATGACAAAAATGAGGCCATTGCACGCTGTCTGAAAGTACCGTATTTTCCGGACTATAAGTCGTGCCCTTTTCATAGTTTTGGCTGACTTATACTCCAGAGCGACTTTTTATTTTCACACTGACAACCACAAGAGGGCGCTCTAGGCTCTAAGCGACGCAGAAGAAGAATCTGCACTTCCTCTTCCTCTGGAGTTTGTGGAGTTGTTTAGAAGTGACACAGAGGAAGAAGAATTCAATGGATTTAGTGATTTGGGGTAAAACTGATGCTTTGCTAAACTTGTTAGCATGTTAGCATATTCTTTATGCTATAGTTATCTGAATAACTGTTCATATGTTACGTTAACATAAGATAAGATAAGATAAGATAATCCTTTATTGTCCCACATGGGGAAATTCCATTGATGCAACGCAGGTAGATACAGAGGTAGATACAGAAGAAAAGAACAAATACCAGACACTTACCACAGTTCTGTCTGTGCCTCATGTAGCTGAAGGTGTTAGCGTTAGCATACTTCATGTAGCTGAAGGTGTTAGCGTTAGCATACGTCATGTAGCTGAAGGTGTTAGCGTTAGCATACGTCATGTAGCTGAAGGTGTTAGTGTTAGCATACGTCATGTAGCTGAAGGTCTTAGCGTTAGCATACGTCATGTAGCTGAAGGTGTTAGCGTTAGCGTTAGCATACGTACACCTGTTCACCATGTTCTATCATCTGTTATTATTTTAAACTGCATTTACCGATGAAATGTCTGTTCTTGGTCCTGGATTTTATCAAATACATTTCCCCAAAAATGCGACTTATATATTATGTTTATTTCTGCTCTATTATGCATTTTTTGGCTGGTGCGACTTATACTCCGGAAAATACGGTAATCATAATCGGTCGCATGAGTCAAACGCAGAGCTCTGATTGGCCGTGCTTGAGTGGTCCAGCATTAGGGGTTCTTCTGTGTGTGGCAGATTTACCCTTTTTTGAAATATCCAATCTTACCCACAAATGCCTTTCTGTATCATTTTTGTTTGTTTGTGACCTGCTCCAGCTCAGCGTCAAAGAATAGAGATTCTAGAAGGTTCTGATGACGCACAGCCCACAGAGCCAGACCCTGAAGGCGGGAAGAAGCCGTACCGTATCATCTCTAACCCCCGCAAACAACACGTATCGCAGCGCCGCGTCACCCTCACTTGCACTAATTCATGCTTTTAACTTCACCTGCAAAGAGGAGCCAAACGCCGGCGCCACACGACTGTTTGAAGGATCTTGCTCTGGTTATTTTTAGCCACGGCAGAGGCTACGGCAGAATTGTACGGCTCGGATGAAGGGTTATGGATGAACCTGAACCGTATGAGCAAAGATATGAGCAAAGAGGAACATAAAGCACCTGAGGGTTACGGCGAAAGGACGACACAGCAGTTTAGGGCGAGCAGTTAGCGGGGTTTGCAGTAACCTTTGTCAGTTCCTGGTTCCTTGTTTAGTTCCAGTCCCCGTTTAGCTCCTGCTGTGGGGTCGATACCAAGAACCATTTGGTCACATGTGCAACACTGTGTGTTCACTTCTGCTGTGAAATGTTTCATTCATTTTCCCTTTGTGTATTTATTGATTAAAAAAATACAAAACCACGCAATTTATAATTAGTAAGTAGTAAGCCTGATTCAAATTCTGAATAATGATTGACTTTATTTGTTGATATAATTCTGTCTGCTGGAGTTGTTTGCACATTACAGTTGTATGTGCTCAACAGAAGTAGAACTGAGGAGAAAATGTTTATCTTCAAACCCACACGTAAGTGTGATTAAATATTTAAATGTTCCACACTTCACAGATGTTCATCTTAAAGCCAGTTAGAGCCTCTTACACTGTCGCTGTGTCAATGCCAGCGAGGGAACTGGGCGGTTCCTTTTACTGCGGCATTATAGGGACTTAGTTCTTGGACTTAGTTCTTCCTGTGTGAAAATGCGAGTGTTGTATGTCAATAGCGTGTAAACCAGGGGTGGGCAAACTACGGCCTGCGGGCCACATCCGGCCCGCCAAGCTTGTCCAAGTAATATTAAAAAAATAAGAAAATAAAAGTATTTTCTTTTTTTTTTTGCCCTCAGGCATCTGTCTGCACTTGTATCCTTAATAAATATGACGTGAAGTGAATTAAATAATAGATTCAATGGCCTATATTTGACAGAAAAGTGATATTTTATTTGATATTTAATTTTTGGGATTTATTTTTTTTCACACCAATGATCGTAGGCCGGCCCTCCGCTACTGGCCTGGATTCGAATATGGCCCTCGGAGGAAAATAATTGCCCGCCCCTGGTGTAAACCGAAGCATTGGGATTGACAGAAGAGTTAAAGAGGCTTTGTCCCTCTTTAAACAGAAACAGGTGGTTTAAGGCTCAATTTACCCGTCATATATAACAGCATTTTGAAGCCAGGGTCATTCAGATGCCAATCCGGTGATGATGGAGCTGCAGTCAGATGACAATATGATTTATATGGCCCATCACAGGGCTGTGAGGGTAACAAAGAAGATTAGTTTCAGGGGAAACTTAAAACAGGACAGGCTGCCCGGTAGGCGGAGCTTACACAGCAGAGGTCACAGACTGGATTCTCAAGTTGAAAATGACTTTTGGATGAGACTCAAATGTCTTGTTTCTCACAGAATCTTTTTCTATGATGAACTCTTCTGGACGAATGAGGGATTACACCGGAATGTAAACTGAAGTTTCAAAATAGAACCAATGCCAATCTTAATACTTTTATCTATAGAGCACTCGATGGTGGTTTTCCTCACCGAGAAGGCGGGTCTAAGGACAGGGGGCGCTCTGGGACAGTTATCAGCTTGAGTCCTGTGGATATTATTGACCAATGACTGTTTCATTGTCTCTTTTTGTTGGTTAAATAAACAACTCTGGACCGAGGTAGCTGCTGATGTGGTTTTGGGCAATACAAAAATGAATTGATTTGAATTAACCTGGATGCCCTTTCTGTCTCAAGCAGTCACATTATTGTGGCTGGGGTGAGCAGTGCGAGTGTTTTATTCGTGGCATAAACCGATAACCTTCTACGTCCCGGGCAATAGCTCACAGGCCACTGCACTTCTGCTCCACCAGTGTAATTATAGGAAGCTAAAGATGCACGATGGAACCTTTCTGCTCCACACGCTGTTGCTTTGGCTGGAAGGTTTCGCTCCATGACTTCAAACTTATCTATCTGGCATTTATTTCTGTTTTCAATTTATTGGAAAAACATGTATTTTGTGAGCACGGTCGTCTCTCCACAGATCTGATTTGTAACTTTTTACCTGCTTGTCTTAATATAGAGACGTTCAAAGTCATACTGTGGAACGATCCAGGCCAAGCAACATCTCCATGGAGACATAGTGCCCCAATACACATGAAGTGGATGTGCCACAGTGACATCAGCGTGACATGTGACTCACTGCATGACTGAGGGAACAAACAACAAACAAACAAACAAACAAACAAACAAACATGTCGCAGGGCTGAAGATGTTCAGTTTTTCTACATTTCTGACCTGTATCACTCAGATAAGAATCTTTATTATTTGACAATTGATTTATTTTATTCTTATTTGACTCTATAGTGGTTTTCACAGTGACTCATCAGGAGTAAAGGCCCAACAAATCACAAAACCATTTATACAAATATAATAATACTTTATGTACAATTCTAATAGCCTTAATAAAGGATGAACATATTTCATAATGTACCATAAGCTTCAGTTGTATCATCTGGACTCTGTTTTTAGAAAAACTCAGATACTTATTCTACTCAGAGTAAGCCCCGCCCACTGGGCGGAGCCTCCTGATAATAGCCTGTCCTGGTTTGTATTTGTACAACATCGTCTGCAAACAGCAGAGATGGAATCCTGTGGTCCCCAAACCGGACACCCTCCGACCCCTGACTGCGCCTAGAAATTCTGTCCATAAAAATTATGAACAGAACCGGTGACAAAGGGCAGCCCTGGCGGAGTCCAACGTGCACTGGGAACAGGTCTGACTTACTGCCGGCAATGCGAACACAGCTCCTGCTCCGGTCATACAGGGACAGGACAGCCCTGAGCAAAGGGCCCCGGACCCCGTACTCCCGGAGCACCCCCCAAAGGACACCCCGAGGGACACGGTCGAAAGCCTTCTCCAGATCCACAAAGCACATGTGGACTGGTTGGGCAAACTCCCATGAACCCTCGAGCACCCGATGGAGGGTATAGAGCTGGTCCAGTGTTCAACGACCGGGACGAAAACCACTCTGCTCCTCCTGAACCCGAGGTTCGACTATCGGTCGGATTCTCCTCTCCAGTACCTTGGAATAGATCTTACCCGGGAGGCTGAGGAGTGTGATCCCTCTATAGTTGGAACACACCCCGGTCTGCCAGTCCAGAGGCACGGTCCCCGACCGCCACGCGACGTGTCAACCAAGACAGTCCTACAACATCCAGATACTTTAGGTACTCAGGGCGGATCTCATCCACCCCTGGAGCCCTGCCACCGAGGAGTTTGCGAACAACCTCAGTGACTTCAGCTTGGGTGATGGATGAGCCAGCCTCTGAGTCCCCGGTCTCTTCTTCCTCTTCGGAAGACGTGACTGAGGGATTAAGGAGATCCTCAAAGTATTCCTTCCACCGTCCGACGACATCCCCAGTCAAGGTCAGCAGGCCTCCACCCGCACCGTAAACGGTGTTGGTGAGGCACTGCTTCCCCCTCCTGAGGCGCCGGATGGTTTGCCAGAATTTCTTTGGTGCCGACCGATAGTCCTCCTCCATGGCCTCCCGAAACTCCTCCCAGGCCCGGGTTTTTGCCTCTGCGACAGCACGAACCGCGGCTTGCTTGGCCTGCCGATACCTGTCGATGACCTCCGGAGACCCACAAGCCAGAGTGGCCCGATAGGCCTCCTTCTTCAGTCTGACGGCATCCCTTACTTCCGGTGTCAACCACCGGGTTCGGGGGTTGCCGCCACGACAGGCACCGGAGACCTTGCGACCACAGCTCCGAGCAGCCGCATCAACAATGGAGGCGCAGAACATGGTCCACTCGGACTCAATGTCCCCAACCTCCCCTGGGACATGGGAGGTCTCCCGGAGGTGCGAGTTGAATACCCTACTGACAGAGGGCTCCACAAGACGTTCCCAACAGACCCTCACAATGCGCTTGGGTCTGCCAAGTCTGTCCGGCTTCCTCCTCCGCCAGCGGATCCAACTCACCACCAGGTGGTGATTGGTTGACAGCTCTGCCCCGCTCTTCACCCTCTCTTCACCCGGGCTGGTGTGGGCAAGCCCACACCAGCCCGCCGCCTCTCCCCGCGGGCAACACCAGAGAAGTGGAGCGTCCAGCCCCTCTCGAGGAGATGGGTTCCAGAGCCCAAACTGTGCGTGGAGGTGAGGCCGACTATATCTAGTCGGTATCGCTCAACCTCCCGCACAAGCTCAGGCTCTTTCCCCCCCAGCGAGGTGAAATTCCATGTCCCCAGAGTTAGTCTCTGTGTCTGGAGATCTGGTCGCCGAGGCCCCTGCCGTCGACTGCCGCCCAGATCTCTCTACACCGGCCCCTTATGGATCCTCCTGCGGGTGGTGGGCCCACGGGAGGGCGGCCCCACGTCGCTCCTTCGGGCTGTGCCTGGCCGGGCCCCGTGGGGTAAGACCCGGCCACCAGGCGCTCGCCATCGAGCACCCATCCCAGGCCTGGCTCCAGGATGGGACCCCGGTGACGCCGATCCGGGCGACGTAAACGGCCTTGTTTTTTTTGCCATCATAAGAGGCTTCTGAACCGATCTTTTTCTGACCCGTCACCTAGGACCTGTTTGCCTTGGGAGACCCTACCAGGGGCTTGAAGCCCCCGACAACATAGCTCCCGGGATCATTCGGGCACTCAAACCCCTCCACCACGTTAAGGTGTCGGTCGAAACCTGCAAATGATACAGTGGAACAGTCCTGGACCAATGAGGGATTACAATGACACAATGTGTATTAAGGACGATTCAGGCTTAGTAACTACTTAATAAGATAAGTAACCCTAGTTAAGTAGTTACTAAGCCTGAATTAGTCCTAATTAACCATTTGCTCATTATGAAGTAAGTCTTTGTTCATGCTTTATTAAGGCGAATTAAAGTGCAGTTATTCCAAAGTGAGATAAATCATCATCATTCCAATTGTTTTAACGTTTTACCTACATCTTGAGTCACAGTATATGTATATGTAGATGTATATATTATATATATATATATATATATATATATATATATATATATATTTTAACAAACGGCAAATGTGAAGTTAATCCTAAATAAGCCTCACCTCTCTGTGGGTGCGCAGGCGCTCGGTGCAGTAGGCTGTGGTGCTCCAGTCCGGGGCCGGTTCCTGGTTTAGGGATCGAGACGACCTCATCAGACTGTTCTTCAGGGCCTTCACCCCCAGGCTCTCCCCAGGGCTGCTCCATGCCCCCTGAGAACTTCCCCAGTCCACTAAAGTACGGGAGTGTCCACTGCTGTGCTGTTTATTAGAGTGTCCAGTGGAGTGCCCATTAGTATGTCCACTAGTATGTCCACCAGTGTGTCCACCAGTATGTCCACCAGTGTGTCCACCAGTGTGTCCACCAGTATGTCCACCAGTATGTCCACTAGTGTTTCCACCAGTGTGTCCACTAATATGTCCACTGGTGTGTCCAGTAGAATGTCCATTAGAGTGTCCACCAGTGTGTCCACCTGTGTGTGCACCTGTGTGTCCATTAGAATGTCCACTAGCGTGTCCAGTGAAGTGTACCGTGGAGTGTCCCAATGTATGCCCACTTGTGGTGTGTCCATCTGAGGGGCCACTTGAAGTATGTCCATTTGAATGTCCACTGTTTTGTCCACTGGGCTTTCCACTTGTTTGTCCACCTTTGTGTGCTCTAGAGAGACCACTGGATTGTCCCGTAGAGTGTCCATTAGTGTTTCCTGTGGAGTGTCCATTAGAGTGCCCAATGGTGTGGCACTGAAATGTCTGAGGAGATGGATGAGTGTCTGAGTGTGCGGGGGCAGCTCCCTCTGCACTGTCCGGTTTGTGGACCTTGTGGTCCAGCTGGTTGAGTTTGGACAGAAGTTGTGTGATCTCAGATCGGACACCGGACAAAGACTCCAGCTTCTTCTCTATCTCTCCAATCCTCTGCACCAGACGGTGCACGTTGGATTTGAGCTCGTCATCATTGTTGTCCAAAGAGTGGAACAGGCTGTCCAGTCTGGACTTAGCCAGACGCACCGTGCTTCGTTCAGGGGAACTGTCGGACCTCAGAGTCAGCTGGGACAGAGAGCCGGTGCTGTTGTAACAGGAGGACTGGACCATGTTCAGGGAGTCGCACACACTCATGTCATCTAGAAAGCGGAAGATGTCACTGATGTCGTCACTGATCATCTCAGAGTCTGTGCGGCTGAAGCTCCTCAGTCTCCTGGGCTCACTGCCCTGTTCTGTCTGGGTCCCCACACTGGGGCATGTCTCTGGGGCAGCTCTGTGGAGACCTCTGCTCACGGCCCTGCGTTCAAACCACGGGGCATCCTCCTTTCTATCCACACACTCGGACCCGTTGCTCAGTGGCATCAGCGCCTGGCATTTGAAATCACTGACTTTCTTTGTAACAGTGGGAGAACCTGTTTTAGATGGGTCTCTGTCCCCGTTCATGACCGTCATGTTTCTGAGGGGCCTCTTGGTCATCACAGGACGGGTGCTGGGTGCAGGCACATACTCCGTGTTGAGACTGAAGCTCTTAACAGGCCTGGCTGGCCTGCCTGGTTTGGTGTTGCTCTTGTGGGTACTCTCAGGCTCTCTGTCAGTGAAGCGCCGGGTGCCCACGCTCTGGGACACGGTGCTGGGGCCGAAGTATGTGGAGGCCTGGAGGTCGTCCAGACTTTCGTGCTTAACGCGCTGTCGCTCATCAAGAGGGGAGTTGAGTCCTGGGTCCATGTAAGGATTGGTACAAGGAAGTTCAAAACTGTGGTTAAAGAAGACTGCTGGTCTGCGGAGCTCCCTCTGGTGGACACTCTCTGCACACTCACTGGCCTGTCTGACCACCTGCAACAGCACAAGGAGAGGTAAGAGTGTGAGGTCAGAGTGTGAGGTCAGTGTGAGGTCAGAGTGTGAGGTCAGTGTGTGAGGTCAGTGTGAGGTCAGAGTGTGAGGTCAGTGTGAGGTCAGAGTGTGAGGTCAGTGTGAGGTCAGAGTGTCAGGTCAGTGTGAGGTCAGAGTGTGAGGTCAGTGTGAGGTCAGAGTGTGAGGTCAGTGTGAGGTCAGAGTGTCAGGTCAGTGTGTGAGGTCAGAGTGTGAGGTCAGTGTGTGAGGTCAGAGTGAGGTCAGAGTGTGAGGTCAGTGTGTGAGTTCAGTGTGAGGTCAGTGTGTGAGGTCAGAGTGTGAGGTCAGAGTGAGGTCAGAGTATGAGGTCAGTGTGTGAGGTCAGAGTGAGAGGTTAGATTGAGAGGTCAGAGTGTGAGGTCAGCGTGTCAGGTCAGTGTGAGAGGTCAGAGTGAGAGGTCAGAGTGTGAGGTCAGAGTGTCAGGTCAGTGTGTGAGGTCAGAGTGAGGTCAGAGTGCGAGGTCAGAGTGTGAGGTCAGAGTAAGGTCAGAGTGTGAGGTCAGTGTGAGGTCAGTGTGTGAGGTCAGAGTGTGAGGTCAGAGTGTGAGGTTAGAGTGAGGTTAGAGTGAGGTCAGTGTGAGGTAAGTGTGAGGTCAGTGTGAGGTAAGTGTGAGGTCAGTGTGTGAGGTCAGAGTGTGAGGTTAGAGTGAGGTCAGTGTGAGGTCAGTGTGAGGTAAGTGTGAGGTCAGTGTGTGAGGTCAGAGTGTGAGGTTAGAGTGAGGTCAGTGTGAGGTAAGTGTGAGGTCAGTGTGTGAGGTCAGAGTGTGAGGTTAGAGTGAGGTCAGTGTGAGGTCAGTGTGAGGTAAGTGTGAGGTCAGTGTGTGAGGTCAGAGTGTGAGGTTAGAGTGAGGTCAGTGTGAGGTAAGTGTGAGGTCAGTGTGTGAGGTCAGAGTGTGAGGTTAGAGTGAGGTCAGTGTGAGGTCAGAGTGTGAGGTTAGAGTGAGGTCAGTGTGTGAGGTCAGAGTATGAGGTCAGTGTGAGGTCAGAGTGTGAGGTTAGAGTGAGGTCAGTGTGAGGTAAGTGTGAGGTCAGTGTGTGAGGTCAGAGTGTGAGGTTAGAGTGAGGTCAGTGTGAGGTCAGTGTGAGGTAAGTGTGAGGTCAGTGTGTGAGGTCAGAGTGTGAGGTTAGAGTGAGGTCAGTGTGAGGTAAGTGTGAGGTCAGAGTGTGAGGTCAGAGTGTGAGGTCAGTGTGAGGTCAGAGTGTGAGGTCAGAGTGTGAGGTCAGTGTGAGGTCAGTGTGAGGTCAGAGTGTGAGGTCAGTGTGTGAGGTCAGAGTGTGAGGTCAGTGTGTGAGGTCAGAGTGAGGTCAGAGTGTGAGGTCAGTGTGTGAGGTCAGAGTGAGGTCAAAGTGTGAGGTCAGTGTGTGAGTTCAGTGTGAGGTCAGTGTGTGAGGTCAGAGTGTGAGGTCAGAGTGAGGTCAGAGTATGAGGTCAGTGTGTGAGGTCAGAGTGAGAGGTTAGATTGAGAGGTCAGAGTGTGAGGTCAGCGTGTCAGGTCAGAGTGTGAGGTCAGAGTAAGGTCAGAGTGTGAGGTCAGTGTGAGGTCAGTGTGTGAGGTCAGAGTGTGAGGTCAGAGTGTGAGGTTAGAGTGTGAGGTTAGAGTGAGGTCAGTGTGAGGTAAGTGTGAGGTAAGTGTGAGGTCAGTGTGTGAGGTCAGAGTGTGAGGTTAGAGTGAGGTCAGTGTGAGGTAAGTGTGAGGTCAGTGTGTGAGGTCAGAGTGTGAGGTTAGAGTGAGGTCAGTGTGTGAGGTCAGAGTATGAGGTCAGTGTGAGGTCAGAGTGTGAGGTCAGAGTGTGAGGTCAGTGTGAGGTCAGAGTGTGAGGTCAGAGTGTGAGGTCAGTGTGAGGTCAGTGTGAGGTCAGAGTGTGAGGTCAGAGTGTGAGGTTAGAGTGAGGTTAGAGTGAGGTCAGTGTGAGGTAAGTGTGAGGTCAGTGTGTGAGGTCAGAGTGTGAGGTTAGAGTGAGGTCAGTGTGAGGTCAGAGTATGAGGTCAGTGTGAGGTCAGAGTGTGAGGTCAGAGTGTGAGGTCAGTGTGAGGTCAGAGTGTGAGGTCAGAGTGTGAGGTCAGTGTGAGGTCAGAGTGTGAGGTCAGTGTGAGGTCAGTGAGAGGTCAGAGTGTGAGGTCAGAGTGTGAGGTCAGTGTGTGAGGTCAGAGTGTGAGGTCAGTGTGTGAGGTCAGAGTGAGGTCAGAGTGTGAGGTCAGTGTGTGAGGTCAGAGTGAGGTCAAAGTGTGAGGTCAGTGTGTGAGTTCAGTGTGAGGTCAGTGTGTGAGGTCAGAGTGTGAGGTCAGAGTGAGGTCAGAGTATGAGGTCAGAGTGTGAGGTCAGCGTGTCAGGTCAGAGTGTGAGGTCAGAGTAAGGTCAGAGTGTGAGGTCAGTGTGAGGTCAGTGTGTGAGGTCAGAGTGTGAGGTTAGAGTGTGAGGTTAGAGTGAGGTCAGTGTGAGGTAAGTGTGAGGTCAGTGTGTGAGGTCAGAGTGTGAGGTTAGAGTGAGGTCAGTGTGAGGTCAGAGTATGAGGTCAGTGTGAGGTCAGAGTGTGAGGTTAGAGTGAGGTCAGTGTGAGGTAAGTGTGAGGTCAGTGTGTGAGGTCAGAGTGTGAGGTCAGTGTGAGGTCAGTGTGAGGTCAGTGTGTGAGGTCAGTGTGAGGTCAGAGTGAGGTAAGTGTGAGGTCAGTGTGTGAGGTCAGAGTGTGAGGTTAGAGTGAGGTCAGTGTGAGGTAAGTGTGAGGTCAGTGTGTGAGGTCAGTGTGAGGTCAGAGTGTGACGTCAGCGAGGAAAAGAAGAGGCTGAACACAACAGAACATAATACAATTTTGCTTTAGAAGTTTGATATTTTTCTAACTAGTTATAGAAATGATTATCAATAATATGAAATGTGTTAAATAAGTAAACAAATGAAGATGTCTTCATTAATATTCCAACATTCCTTGACAGTGTGAGTCCTGAAGTCCTAAAGTAGCACCCACCTTTGGAGAGAAAGACGACATGTGGTGAAAGTCCTCCTTGAAGACGTTCCTCTTGTGGACACAAGAGCGCAGAGTGAGGGGCTCCTGGGGGCCCGGCTGTGGCTGTGACAGGGACTCCTGCTCTGTGCTCGCTTCACTCTCTGCCTCCATAGGAAAGTACGTACTCTGCATTTCACAGGAGGGGCCCAGGGTCCCGGGACCATAGAGGGGCAGGGGGTGCAGTTTGTCCAGAGAAGCTGCTCTACATTTCAGGTCTTTATTGACCCGCAGCAGGAAGTTGGGCTCGGATGCCGGGATGAAGTGGTGCAGGCTGCTCTCTGCTGTGGGTTTGGAGCTGTGGCCAGAGCCATGGAGAGGATGAGGTTGGTGGTGGTAGTCCGATCCCCCCGTAGAGTGATTCTTGAGGAGCGGGGCCCGGGACAGAGGCAGCCTCTCTTTGGCAGGGCTTCGGTTCTGAATGAGATTAAATATGGACAAGATATCCACTGCCACCTGGACTTTTTTGGCGTGGGGTTCCACCGAGGGGCAGCACATCTTGTCTCTGAAGAGCGTGGCGGGGAAGGAGGGGTCTTGGCTGGCCGTGTGGAAGAGCAAACTGCGCAGTTTGGCCAGGTGCACCAGGTCGAAGCGCGAGCACAGCCAGCGGCACAGCTCTGGCTGGGACGAGCTCTGGTGTTTGGACTTGAGCTCCGACAGGATCTGGCCGAGGACCATCGGGTAGTCCCCAGGGTGCTCCATGACTGAGGACACCAAACACAGTTAGTGCCTACATCACACTGTCCTGCAACATGAATGAAGACAAGCAGGCCTATCTCTGTATCGGACAGAGGTAAACTCCATGTTTAGAGACAGCACTTGAGCTGCTTCCTTTCAAGCAGCTAAAGCTTGACTAGATTGCATTTCCGAACACAAGCTGTGCACCTGCCGAGCCTGCCGAGCCTGTAGAGCCTTATTAAAGCAGACGCGTGCGCACGCGCCTACCCAGGATGCAGCATCAGTCCGAGACGAGTCCACGGCAGAAACTCACCTGATCCGCGTCTAACGGAACGACACTGCGTCCATCTGCTGAGGATGAGAGTGGAAGCGCGCGCGGCTGGAGGAGACTGCGCGCGCACGCTGCTGCACGCGCGCACCGGAGCTATTCGTGCTCATTTACAGTCTGGCGTATCCAAGCAGCGCCCCCCGCCCGCCCCCCGCCCCCGCGTGTGGATGCGCTTTTGGGGGCGAGTCAAAGCCTTCCCCTGCCTGGCCCCCGGAGTGTCCAGGCCCCCGGGTGTGCTGGCCCCTCCTTGTCTCCGCGCTCAGACGGCTGCGGATGGAATGGACTGTGGACACTTCTGCAAAGGACGGGTCCACATCACACAAGACGCGCTTCCACATCCGGCTGTGCCCTCCAGAATAAAGAGACAAATAAACGGCTGTCTTTTCCTTCACACCTGATTAACCCACACCGGCCACTGACCCATGGTCCATCGCCATGGTCCAGCTCCATGGTCCAGCTCCATGGTCCAGCTCCATGGTCCAGCTCCATGGTCCAGCTCCATGGTCCAGCGCCATGGTCCAGCTCCATGGTCCAGCTCCATGGTCCAGCTCCATGGTCCAGCGCCATGGTCCAGCTCCATGGTCCAGCGCCATGGTCCAGCTCCATGGTCCAGCTCCATGGTCCAGCTCCATGGTCCAGCGCCATGGTCCAGCTCCATGGTCCAGCTCCATGGTCCAGCTCCATGGTCCAGCGCCATGGTCCAGCTCCATGGTCCAGCTCCATGGTCCAGCTCCATGGTCCAGCGCCATGGTCCAGCTCCATGGTCCAGCTCCATGGTCCAGCTCCATGGTCCAGCTCCATGGTCCAGCGCCATGGTCCAGCGCCATGGTCCAAGCACAGGGCAGAAGGAGTTTGTTGTGGGGCTGACGTCAGCTCTTTGTTCAGGCCATTGATCCTGGTTTAGACTGACGTCACACCACGAGGCAACAGCTGTGCAACAAATAAAACAAATAAAACTAAATCCTTCATTTGTCCAGGAGTGTTGCAGTCTCAATCAAGAGGTCTTTATTGAAAAAAATAAAAAAACATCTTGGGTTACAATTTTCCACAATAGTGTATAAAATATAGTATATAGTATATATATATATATATATATATATATATATATATATATATATATATATATATATATATATATATATATATATATATATATATATATATATATATATATTTAAGTTTTGCATTACATGTTTATATGCACGGAAGGTGCAGGAGTTGGGGAACGTATTCGTGAGCTACTTAGCACAAACGAGCGCTTCACATGCGGTCGTCATCCCCATGTAAAGCGCTCTTTTAGTGCACACTTTCACACGGGCTTTGCCCAGTCAGTTCTTTATGATCAGATTGTGTCTAACGTGAGTCACAGTGTCAGACAGAGCAGTGCCTCCAGTTAGATTCACTCCCCATAATGTAATCACATGAAAGCTATAAATAATTATCAAGTGAATTAATTCCCCAAAATGTTGTCTGTTTAGCCCAGTGGTCCCCAAACTTTTTGACTCGAGGGCCACATTGGGTTCTAAAATTTGGCCGAGGGGCCGGGCCAGGAAAATACGGTGTGTTTGTGTGAACTAATGAATTACTATAAATTACACACAAGATTTGACCTGTAACTTATAACAAAGCATCAAATGCAATGCTCCATGTAAAAAATGTTTTCCAAATGCATTAAATAATGATTAATTATCTACTGTCTTCTACTGTCCACTAGAGTCTTCTTCAGTGTCAAACACTTCCTGCTTGATTGGCCCCGGTGGCCGTTTGTGGTGAATTTTATTTTCTGCGCGCCATAGATTTTCTTGTGCGAGCAGTGCACTATGTGCGGGCAGTGCGCAGCTGCGCAGGCGCGCAGCTTAGAGGGAACAGTGTCATCTTTTGGGGAAATGTGGGCATTACAGGCAAAAGGTAAAATGAACGGCCATCCACAGTATCGTGAGGTTGAATCCCGATTCCGACATTTGCTGCATGTCCTGCGGCAAAATAAATAAATGTATATATATATATATATATATATATATATATATATATATATATATATATATATATATATATATATATTTATTTTATTTATTCATTTTAATTTTTTTTTTTTTTATATAACTTGGACAAGCTTGGCGGGCCGGATTGAAAGGCCCAACGGGTCGGATGTAGCCCGCGGGCCGTAGTTTGGGGACCACTGGTTTAGCCTTTATTATAATTGTCAATAAGCTCGTATAAATATAAGTGTATTTTCATATTCATACAGATTGTGAAACGTTACAGACATTTGTCTGTGATTGAAACAGTGATGCATTTCAATGAAAAATAACACCATCATGTTGGTTTTAGAACACACTTTATTAGAGTTAATGGTAATAATCTTAAATTTTTCAAACAAATCCACTTCTACACCAAGTCAAAAGAACAAAAAGATCCAGGGATGGATTGGAGGGTCAAACGGGCACAACTGACCCTCACTTCACCTCACACAGAGCAGACAAAAGAACACACCACATTTACAGAAGGCGTCAAAGAGCTTTACCAGGCAGTGTGGGCGAAGTGTCTTGCCTAAGGACACAACAACAGCTGACCAGAGCCAAACTTACACTGCTGTTTGGAAGTCATAAGCCACGCCCCTTTTTATGAATGTACTTAATGACATGAGCACGCTAGAATTCATAAGGCCTGAACAAAAGGATGCAGAGGAGTAAAACTACACACACTGTTTTACGAAGGATAAGATAAGATCAAATCAAAAATTCTCTTGTAGAAAAGCTCTTATGAAAAAAACTCTTTATAAAACCTCTTATACTATATAATAATAATAACAATAAACCTGTACCTTGTATTTTGTTTTGTGAAATCTCAAGATGTCAAATGTTAAAAGAACAACCACTAATATTGTGTTATTATTGCCACAGTTCTCTAAGTTATTGAATTCATCACACACACATACAAGGAGAAAAAGTCCTCTTGTTGAAACTCTGTACTATACTTCTATACTTCTATACTACTATACTCCTATACTTCTATACTTCAATACTACTATACTCCTATACTTCTATACTTCTATACTTCTATACTACTATACTCCTATACTTCTATACTTCAATACTACTATACTCCTATACTTCTATACTTCTATACTTCTATACTACTATACTCCTATACTTCTATACTTCAATACTACTATACTCCTATACTTCTATACTTCTATACTACTATACTTCTATACTACTATAAGATAAGATATTCCTTTATTGTCCCACATGGAGAAATTTCATTGGTGCAACGCAGGTAGATACAGAGGCAGATACAGAAGAACAGAACAGATCACTTATAGGAAGTCTGAAAAACACTTTCAGTAGAAGATCTCCTATAAATAAATAAAAACTCCCATAGACAAATAAATAAATACCATTGCATGTGATCCCGACAGTAATTGCACATGAATATGTGTCACGACAGCACATAGATTGCACATGAATTTCATAGTAATTGCACATGAATTGCACATGAATTCCAACAGCAATTGCACATATGACAGAATTGCACATGGTTAGGTCAGTATTGCGAGTGTTCAGTAATAACAGTGTTTGTTATAAAGTCTGACAGCAGCAGAAGGAAAGACCTACGGAACCTTTCCTTCACACAGCGAGGGTGGATCAGTCTCTCACTGAAGCTGCTCTCCAGAGCGGACAGAGTGTCCTGCAGGGGGCGACACTCATGGTCCAGCATAGATGTGAATCTAGCCAGGACCCTCCTGTCCCCCACCTCCTGCACCGAGTCCAGAGCACAGCCCAGGACGGAGCTGGACTTCTTGATGACTCTGTCCAGCCTCTTCCTCTCCCTCTCTGTGATGCTGCTGCTCCAGCAGGCCACACCGTACAGGAGGGATGATGCCACCACAGAGTCGTAGAAGGTCTTCAGGAGTGGCCCTGTCACTCCAAAAGACCTGAGTCTCCTCAGGAGGTAGAGCCGACTCTGGCTCTTCCTGTACAGTCTGTGTTATGAGTCCAGTTTGTGGTTCAGATGAACACCCAGGTACTTGTATGAGTCACTCTCTCAATGTCCCGTCCCTGGATGTTCACTGGTGAGGGGGCAGTGGGGTGGCGTCTGCGGAAATCCACCACCCTCTCCTTGGTCTTCCCCACGTTGATGAGGAGGTGGTTCCGCTGACACCAGTCCACAAAGTCATACTATACTACTATACTTCTATACTTCTATACTTCTATACTTCATATATAGTCATACTATACTACTATACTTCTATACTTCTATACTTCTATACTTCATATATAGTCATACTATACTACTATACTTCTATACTTCTATACTTCATATATAGTCATACTATACTACTATACTACTATACTTCTATACTTCTATACTTCATATATAGTCATACTATACTACTATACTTCTATACTTCTATACTTCATATATAGTCATACTATACTACTATACTTCTATACTTCTATACTTCATATATAGTCATACTATACTACTATACTTCTATACTTCTATACTTCTATACTTCATATATAGTCATACTATACTACTATACTTCTATACTTCTATACTTCATATATAGTCATACTATACTACTATACTTCTATACTTCTATACTTCATATATAGTCATACTATACTACTATACTACTATACTTCTATACTTCATATATAGTCATACTATACTACTATACTACTATACTTCTATACTTCTATACTTCTATACTTCAGATATAGTCATACTATACTACTATACTTCTATACTTCTATACTCCTATACTTCTATACTTCTATACTACTATACTTCTATACTTCTATACTCCTATACTTCTATACTTCTATACTTCTATACTACTATACTTCTATACTACTATACTACTATACTTCTATACTACTATACTTCTATACTTCTATACTTCTATACTACTATACTCCTATACTTCTATACTTCTATACTACTATACTTATATACTACTATACTTCTATACTTCTATACTACTATACTTCTATACTTCTATACTACTATACTTATATACTACTATACTTCTATACTTCTATACTACTATACTTCTATACTTCTATACTACTATACTTATATACTACTATACTTCTATACTTCTATACTACTATACTTCTATACTTCTATACTTCTATACTTCTATACTACTATACTCCTATACTTCTATACTTCTATACTACTATACTTATATACTACTATACTTCTATACTTCTATACTACTATACTTCTATACTTCTATACTACTATACTTATATACTACTATACTTCTATACTTCTATACTACTATACTTATATACTACTATACTTCTATACTTCTATACTACTATACTTCTATACTTCTATACTACTATACTTCTATACTTCTATGCTACTATACTACAGGCATACTACATAACCCAGGTCGTGGATGGCACTGTTGCCATGGTGTTGAAGCACATTAAAGCTCCTGGATATGTTCCATTCCATTGCTCTATAAATATAATAATACCAAAACTACAAAGAACTACACGTACCTGTTTGAGGATTTCAGATTCGTGTGAGTTGGGATCTACAGCTGAGGACAGACTTATTTTCACCAAAGTCTTGTGAATCTTCACAGCTGCAATAAAAAAGAGTTTTAAAAAGTCATTTCAGAGGTAGCACTTCATCAGTCTGTGCGGGAGGGTCTTCAGTCTGTGTGGGAGGGTCTTCAGTCTGTGTGGGAGGGTCTTCAGTCTGTGTGGGAGGGTCGTCAGTCTGTGTGGGAGGGTCTTCAGTCTGTGTGGGAGGGGCTTCAGTCTGTGTGTAGAAGGGTCTTCAGTCTGTGTGGGAGGGTCGTCAGTCTGTGTGGGAGGGTCTTCAGTCTGTGTGGGAGGGTCATCAGTCTGTGTGGGAGGGTCGTCAGTCTGTGTGGGAGGGGCTTCAGTCTGTGTGGGAGGGTCGTCAGTCTGTGTGGGAGGGTCGTCAGTCTGTGGGAGGGTCTTCAGTCTGTGTGGGAGGGTCATCAGTCTGTGTGGGAGGGTCGTCAGTCTGTGGGAGGGTCTTCAGTCTGTGTGGGAGGGTCTTCAGTCTGTGTGGGAGGGGCTTCAGTCTGTGTGGGAGGGTCGTCAGTCTGTGGGAGGGTCGTCAGTCTGTGTGGGAGGGTCGTCAGTCTGTGGGAGGGTCGTCAGTCTGTGTGGGAGGGTCGTCAGTCTGTGTGGGAGGGTCTTCAGTCTGTGTGGGAGGGTCGTCAGTCTGTGGGAGGGTCTTCAGTCTGTGTGGGAGGGTCGTCAGTCTGTGGGAGGGTCTTCAGTCTGTGTGGGAGGGTCGTCAGTCTGTGGGAGGGTCGTCAGTCTGTGGGAGGGTCGTCAGACTGTGTGGGAGGGTCGTCAGTCTGTGTGGGAGGGTCGTCAGTCTGTGGGAGGGTCGTTAGTCTGTGTGGGAGGGTCTTCAGTCAGTGGGAGGGTCGTCAGTGTGGGAGGGTCGTCAGTCTGTGGGAGGGTCGTCAGTCTGTGTGGGAGGGTCGTCAGTCTGTGGGAGGGTCGTCAGTCTGTGTGGGAGGGTCGTCAGTCTGTGGGAGGGTCGTCAGTCTGTGTGGGAGGGTCGTCAGTCTGTGTGGGAGGGTCTTCAGTCTGTGTGGGAGGGTCTTCAGTCAGTGGGAGGGTCGTCAGTCTGTGTGGGAGGGTCTACAGTCAGTGGGAGGGTCGTCAGTCTGTGTGGGAGGGTCGTCAGTCTGTGTGGGAGGGTCTACAGTCAGTGGGAGGGTCGTCAGTCTGTGTGGGAGGGTCGTCAGTCTGTGTGGGAGGGTCGTCAGTCTGTGTGGGAGGGTCTACAGTCAGTGGGAGGGTCGTCAGTCTGTGTGGGAGGGTCGTCAGTCTGTGTGGGAGGGTCGTCAGTCTGTGTGGGAGGGTCGTCAGTCTGTGTGGCAGCGTCGTCAGTCTGTGTGGGAGGGTCTTCAGTCAGTGGGAGGGTCGTCAGTCTGTGTGGGAGGGTCGTCAGTCTGTGTGGGAGGGGCTTCAGTCTGTGTGGGAGGGGCTTCAGTCTGTGTGGGAGGGTCGTCAGTCTGTGGGAGTTGTCAGTCTGTGTGGGAGGGTCATCAGTCTGTGTGGGAGGGTCGTCATGTGGGAGGGTTGTCACGTGGGAGGGTTGTCTTGTGGGAGGGTTGTCATGTGGGTCGTCATGTGGGAGGGTTGTCATGTGGGAGGGTCGTCACGTGGGAGGGTTGTCTTGTGGGAGGGTTGTCATGTGGGTTGTCATGTGGGAGGGTCGTCACGTGGGAGGGTCGTCACGTGGGAGGGTCGTCACGTGGGAGGGTCGTCACGTGCGAGGGTCGTCAGTCACTCACCGTTACAGCAGATATAGGATTTCTTCAGGTCACAGTCGGCGCTCTCCATTCGGCCTTGAGCTCTCAGAGCAGCTCATTTATGGTTCAGTGGATTTACATCTGAGTTCCAGTTCCTGAAGGAGGAGTCACTTCCATCTGACCAGGTCCAGGAGTCTCGGGACAGACCAGTCCAAAAGTTGCCAGCTTTATTTGGATATTTGGCTATGAACTGTCTTTGCTGGTCCGGTCCACTCATCAGGTCAGTGTGGTGTTCTCTGCAGAAGTTCTGAGCCTCTAACCAGGTTCTTGAGTTCTCCATCATGACAACAGAGCTGGACGACGCTGTAGAACAAGCATGTGCTAGAAATAATACAGTGGATTTTACTGGAAATATTGTCCTAACTCTCCATTCCTGATACGAGACACATCCGTGTGTCCCATCTCTACAGTCGATATATGTGTAATATAAACATGTACAAACAGACCACACAATAGTGACACATCAAAGGAATAAAGGATTTACAATAAGATTTCTTTGATTTTCAAGTGTAATAAAAACAGTCCTCACCGTCGTAGCAGATCAAATAATGTTCAGAATCACATGGGTAATCCCACCATTTGTAACTGGTAGTCCTCATCACACAGTTTTCAGGGATTCCATTATCATTAGGTTCCCCTGTGTTCCACTCAGCCTTGGCTTCATTGTACAGGACCTCGGGCTGAGACCAGTGCCATTTCCTGTTTGTGTCCAGGGGGTCATCGCTGGTTTGATGAAGTCCGATCCACACGTCTGTTCCTCCGTCTGTTCCTCCGTCTGCAGCAGCTCTCAGACTCTCCACCTCCTTCAGGTCCTTCATGTTCTTCACCATTGCCAGGTCAGTGTAGAACTTTCTGCAGATCGTCTGAGCTTCCTTCCACGTCTTGGGGTCTTTTATGATGTAGTACTCAAGGTCTTCAGACGCAGAGAGAGAGATCTGACCTTTTAAAGAAGAATAAAATATGATGCGTTATGAGCGTTAGAAATTGAAGGTGAGATGCTTTTGATTGTGTGGTCACTTTGCTCTTGTTACCGTGGAAACGAACACAGTGTCCAGTCTGAAGGTTTCATCGTTTCATTTAAACATATCCAGAGATTTACACGGGACGTTTGAACAAAGGACGTCTTCTCTCCTCCCCCCTCCTCTCCCCCTCTTCTCCCTCCTCCTCCCCCTCTCCCTCCTCTCCCTCCTCCTCTCCCTCTCCCTCCTCTCCCTCCTCCTCTCCCTCTCCCTCCTCTCCCTCCTCCTCTCCCTCCCCCTCCTCTTCTCCCTCCCCCTCTCCCTCCTCCTCCCTCCTTTTCCCCCTCCTTTCCCTCGCCCTCCTCCTATACCTCCCTCCTCTCCCTCCTCCTCCCCCTCCCTCCTCTCCCTCCCCCATCTCTCTCCCTCCCCCTCTCCCTCCCCCTCTCCCTCCCCCTCTCCCTCCCCCTCCTCCTCTACCTCCTCTCCCTCCCTCCTCTCCTGCCTCCTCCTCCTCCTCTCCCTCCTCCTCCCTCCTCTCCCTCCTCTCCCTCCCCCTCTCCCTCCTCCTCCCTCCTCTCCCTCCTCTCCCTCCCCCTCTCCCTCCTCTCCTGCCTCCTCCTCCTCCTCTCCCTCCTCTCCCTCCTCCTCCCCCTCTCCCTCCTCTCCCTCCCCCTCTCCCTCTCCCTCCTCCTCCCCCTCTCCCTCTCCCTCCTCTCCCTCCTCTCCCTCCCCCTCTCCCTCCTCCTCCCTCCTCTCCCTCCTCTCCCTCCCCCTCTCCCTCCTCTCCTGCCTCCTCCTCCTCCTCTCCCTCCTCTCCCTCCTCCTCCCCCTCTCCCTCCTCTCCCTCCCCCTCTCCCTCTCCCTCCTCTCCTGCCTCCTCCTCCTCCTCTCCCTCCTCTCCCTCCTCTCCCTCCTCTCCCTCCTCCTCCCCCTCTCCCTCCTCTCCCTCCCCCTCTCCCTCTCCCTCCTCTCCCTCCCCCTCTCCCTCTCCCTCCTCTCCCTCCTCTCCCTCCTCCTCTCCTTCCTCTTCTGATGTCAGTTTTTTTCATTCCCTTTAATTCCTAAATAAAACTAAATTAAACATTTAAACTTTGCTCTTTCTCTTCTTTCTTTCTTTCTTTCTTTCTTCTCTTCTCAGATTTGTCCAGGTGCAGTTTGCTCATGCTTGTTCATAAAACACCTGGTTATTCTTAGGTGATTGATCACTGTCAAGAAATTACACATGAATCAATGTTATTACTTAACAGTCAGAGAACATAATTCAACTTAGAATATTAAACGACACAGAAACGTCAGTCTTTTGTGTGGCTTGCAAGGGAGAGGAAGGCTTAGCCGCGTCAAGATGTTGTAAGCAACCTGAACGACTTTCCAAAATCACTCTCAGCGTTCCTCCCTCTTACAAGTCATTTTATTAAAATCACACATAAAAAGGAGGCGGGTCACATTTCTCATTGGTCAGCTTCACATCAAGGCACTTGTCTTTTACGACTCTTTGGTATTATCTTTAGAGATAAAAACCTTGGTGAATGTTCTACCCATCTGGTCCCCAGGATGGGAGGAACATTCCTCACGGCTGCTTCTACAACATCTTCACACATGTTATTAGAAATACATGCCTTTCCCTCCCCTCAGGCTAATGATGCAGATAACTTTTAACACACAAATATAATCATATATTTACATTTTATCACAATCACATAGTATTTTAGTTCAAATGGAGTTCTTCTGATGGAGCCGGGCATGAACAATGACATCAATCATCTATTTACACTTCGACTTTTGCAACTTTTGAAACAGAAAAAACATTGAAACAGAAAAATGATGAACTCACTGAGCAGCAGCACAAAGGGCCACGAAGACTGGTCCATGTTCACCTGGAGAGACAAAACCAAGTCTAAAGCTGGTCTAAACCCTGGTCTTAAGTTGGTTTAAACCAGGACTAAAGCAGGTCTAAAGAAGGGACTAAACATACCTGAACGATGCATCTGTCTCCGTCTCTTCTTTGCTTTATCAATAGTCTCTTCTTCCGACTTTGAATATGAAAATACTGGTGTGTGACACAATCGACCTGTTTTGTTCCGCAGAAGTTCTGTGGCTCTTTGTTTGTTCATTTACATTTAAGTTAAATATAGAACTCATTTGTTTCTACATTTCCAGTGAAGTGTTTAACAAGTCTTTTAAAGGTACACTATGTAACTCTTCTGAAGCAGGGCTCGCCAGCTGCTTGTTTCCATGGAGATGTTTTTACCAAGCAGAGCCAAGTTACAGGTCGGATCCGTGGAGAGGCGACCCCGCTCACAGTCAGAATGTACGTTTTATTATTGAGCATGTGGTTGAATAAATGCAAGATAGAAATGTTTACACTCCAGGCAAAGCAGTGTCATCTCCATGGAGACAAGCAGAAGGAAGAGGCCACACCCCAGAAAAGTTACAGAGTGCACCTTTAAGAGGATTGAACTAATTGATCTTTTATACTTTTAAACTAAATCCTGCCAAAAGAAATAACATAACCTTTATTAATTTCATTTGGCGAGTTTAATAATTATTTTCAGTTAGTTTTATTATGATATTTAGTTTGTTTAATAATTATACTCTCTATACACGACAAGACAAGTTTATTTGTAGAGCACATTTAATACACAAGGAAATTCAAAGTGCTTAACACGACAGGAAAATGCATTAAAATCACAAAGAATCACATAAAAGAGAAGAGTTTAAATAAAATCCTTCCAGTCGTATGTTCTGACTCTGGCACCAGCAGGAGGTCGGTCCATGTTTAGTCCTGACTCTGGCACCAGCAGGAGGCCGGTCCATGTTTAGTCCTGACTCTGGCACCAGCAGGAGGCCGGTCCATGTTTAGTCCTGACTCTGGCACCAGCAGGAGGTCGGTCCATGTTTAGTCCTGACTCTGGCACCAGCAGGAGGCCGGTCCATGTTTAGTCCTGACTCTGGCACCAGCAGGAAGTCGGTCCATGTTTAGTCCTGACTCTGGCACCAGCAGGAGGCCGGTCCATGTTTAGTCCTGACTCTAGCACCAGCAGGAGGCCGGTCCATGTTTAGTCCTGACTCTGGCACCAGCAGGAGGCCGGTCCATGTTTAGTCCTGACTCTGGCACCAGCAGGAGGCCGGTCCATGTTTAGTTCTGACTCTGGCACCAGCAGGAGGCCGGTCCATGTTTAGTCCTGACTCTGGCACCAGCAGGAGGCCGGTCCATGTTTAGTCCTGACTCTGGCACCAGCAGGAGGCCGGTCCATGTTTAGTCCTGACTCTGGCAGCAGCAGCAGGCCGGTCCCTGAGCACAGGACTAATGTGATCATACTTCCTGGTTCTAGTCAGGACCCGAGCAGCAGCGTTCTGGATGTACTGCAGCTGTTTTACAGCTCATTTGGAGAGGCCAGTGAGCAGGCCGTTACAGTAGTCTAATCTACTGGAGACAAACGCATGGATAAGTCTCTCTAAATCTGGTTTTGACACTATATTTTTGATTTTGGCAATGTTTTTTAGATGGTAAAAAGCTGCTGATGTTATTGATTTGAAGTCTGAGTCCATTATTACCCCCAGAGTTCTAACTTGATTTGTAGGTTTTAGAGCGAGACTCTGGAGGTGACGCTAACACTTTCTCTTTGTTTCTGTGGGACAAAGATGATGATTTCAGTCTTGTCTGAGTTCAGCTGGAGAAAGTTGTTTTGCATCCACACACTGATCTGTTGGATGCAGTGACGTACATTTGGGGGTGCTGCCGCGCCAATTTTTTTAATAATAGATAAATTATTGCGCTCAATTTCGTGCGCACTTTTGTGCTTTGCATGGCCTTGTGGAACTAATAGGCCAGCTTGTGGCGCTTGGGCCTAATAATAATACGGATAATAATAATGATACTGATAATAATAAAAAGGTTGATAACAATACAAATAATACAATACAAATAATAACAAATATAGCCGCAAGCGGCGATGACGCACCCAGTTTTCCTTTTATTACACCTACTGCTGAATCCAAGATGCTATTGCGTCTTCTTCCCTTTACTTTACAAATAAAGTGAAAAGTTTGCGGCTACGCCACACAAAGTCCGTGATTTTGAAAAGAAACATTTTGATGGCCCACTCTTGAGCCAAAATGGAATTTTCTGCCAAATTGCATACATTTTACAAGAACTAAATGTTGTGGTCCCCATTCAAAAGGCATTTTTTTTTAATTTCTCTGCAAAAGAAACTGTGACTCTTAGAATAAAAAAATTATAACTTTTGATGGCCCACTCCTGAAGATGAGTCTCACCAAATTTTAGGTCAATTGGGCTAACGCCCTAGGAGGAGTTTGTGAAAGTATAAAGTGTCAGCAGGTTCACATTTTAGAGATTTGGCGATTTTTCCATTGGAATAACATGGGAGGTTTCTATTTTCGCTACGCCGTAACAAATATGACATGGGTCTCATTGACTTTTTGATCAGGATGCCAAAATGGAATACTGTGCCAAATTTCTTAAAATTTCAAAAAACTAAATATTTTACTCTCCATATAAGTTTTTATTTCCCTCTATAGGGGATGCTGTCACGCCAAATTAATTTGTTTCACTTCAGGTAGGTTTAAGGCAAAGGGTTTAACAACTGATTCAAATTTGACACCATTCAGAATTTATCTGCGCAAGCGGCAGCAAATTCAAAATTTGGGAAATGTCTGAAATTCTAGCTACAGTTTGTCAAATGATGTGTTTGTTTGTTCCCGAATATTAAAATAGTTGTTTTCTCTTGCGTGTGTCGGGACGAGGAGCTCATCAAATCCCATGTATTCCTAAAATGAGCTGAAGAGGAAGAGTGGGACTTTCTGTACGTTTGTCTAAATAACAGCAAAACTAAAAGAATCACATGTTGTTTTGTACGGGTCCAGTAATACCACGTTTCAGCCTTTATGTGGGACATGCAGCGTCTTAAACACTTAAATTAACCTTTTTGTGCTCAGATCAAACTCTAATTGCCGTTGACTTGACTCCATCTGCTTGAAGTCCTTTCTCATAAACAGGACTCACATTTCATGTTTCACACACAGCTCCCAAAACTCTGTCTCCGTTTGCAGAACACTGGGCACATTCTGGGTCAGGCTGAAGCTGAAGGAGGAAACACACCGAGGCTTCTTAGTCCTTAAACGTTGTTCACGTGTTTTATGAGGGAAAATGTCTTCTGAAGGTGAACATGTAATTAAACGTGCGTCAAACCTCAGAGTGTGATCAAAGCGATAGTGAACTTCCTGTTTCCATCAAGCTGATAAAATGTCCTCCATTTGCAGAACACTGGGCACATTCTGGGCCAGGCTGAAGCTGAAGGAGGAAACACACCGAGGATTCTTTAGTCCTTAAATGTTGTTCACGTGTTTTATCAAGGAAAATATGTCTTCAGAAGGTTAACATGTAATTAAACGTGCCTCAAACCTCAGAATGTGATCAAAGTGATAGTCAACTTCCTGTTTCCATCAAACTGATCAAATGTGTGTGTCACTGACGGAAACAGCAGCCATTTTGTGTCATGCGACCGCCACCTTGTGATATGACTTTTCTTTGTGCAGGGGTCCTGTCCGAAAACAACAGCTCAGCAGGTAAAGACACTCACACTGAGGATAACCACTCTACCACAGTCACACACACCCACACAGCGCCACTCATGGGCCGAGAGAGGCATCACACAGACATCTATGTCACCACAACGCACATCATGGACACACAACACCAGGAATATTACCAACTCAAACCATCGATTCAAAGATCTTACGGCCTCCCCCTCCCCCACCAACATCAAGACTAATAAATATAAAATCACACTTTATGGTCCTGTCCACTTGCCGCAGACCAACACGCTTTATGGTCCTGTCCACCTGCCAAGAGTGTAAGGGGAGGAGATGGGGAGGTTAAGGATGCAGTTGATGGTGGTGGTGGGCTGTCATCATGGCTTCTAGGGTTTGTGAGTCTGTCTGTTCGTTTTGTTATCATTGTTTTATTTATTTCATGAGTTTTATTGTTTTTTCTTTTCTTTGTCATTGTTGTTTCTGCTGTTATAGAGGTTTTGTTTTTCTACCTCGGCCTTCTTCTCTGATGCACGCGCATACTCGCATACTCACAGACAGACAGACACAGACACACACAGACACACACCATTTATTTATAAGATAAGAGAAACCTTTATCACAGAAGAGAGAAGGTAAATTTGTTCTCACTCTAAGAGCAGCCTTTTCTCTTTCTGTCACATATTCAGTGCAGCTCTTTCACCACAATGTGTTCCTCTGACTTTTGAGTCACTGTAATCTGAATAAACTGCACGAGAATACAGTTACCCTAAGTACATATTTTAGGCTCCTTTATTTCTCAGAATGGAACAAAAACATGAAGCCAAAACAACAGTTGCTTTTTTATTTAGAGTTTGACATGACTTCCACAGCCGCGGCGTGAAGACAGGCGCTGGTTGAACTTGAATAATATTATTGTATATTTGACATCATCATAACACCAAAATGTAAAATGTAAAAAAAAAAGGGGGTGGGGAAAGGAGGTGAGGGGTATTTGTGTCGCTCCGTCTCAGAGTCGTGTTGCGTCTGAGGGGAGTGTGATCTTACAGTACACAAAACAGTAGTGGACGAGAGCATAGCACCGTAATACTTAAAGGTGCAATGTGGAACTTTTTCAGTGGGAGCGGCCTTACCACCTACCCGTCAGTGGGAGGGGCCCGTCACCTGCCCGTCTGCACTGACATGTTCAAGCTTTATTTTGAAGGGGGAACATCAAGATTCTTCCTTTGATTATTTAGGTCAAAATGTAATCGTACACTAAAAACTAAAAAATTATGATAAACTTGATCATTTTAGAAGCAAAATCGTAAAGAATTCAATTTAAAAAAAAAGTTCAGTTAAATGTAAACTCTAAAAAATCAAATGTAAAACGCTTTTACATTTGGCCGTTTTTGTAAAATTATTTCGTTTTACAAGAGTATAATTCCACTTTATCATTGTTTGATTTCACTAACTCGGTCACACACTAGAGGAATATGGTTCTATTAGACAATTAGAATGAGAGAAATGCATTTATTTATTCTACTGTTCAACTGGTCAATAATTGTGAATAATAATTAAAAGATTATATTTAACCTCAAATGTTGACATCCCGATCCCTGGCATCAAACTGAACTTCCATTTACTCAAGTACACGGGTTTACGTCGCTATGAAATGCAGAACGTTCCAGGCAAAGCGGCGACATCACCATGGAGATGAGCAGACACCAGAAAAGCTACACAGTGCACCTTTAGAGACATCAAAATGAAAAAATAAAGTAGAGTTTAACTGGGGTTGTTTCAGCACCTCGGGGGGAACAAATACACGTAGTGGCAGTAGAGAATACCAAACAGACAAGTGTGCAAATAATATACAATAATAACAAGAGGAATACAAAAGTTATTAAATAATATACAAAACTAAAAATATGACGCTGAATTGAGTCATATTATAGCACCATAAACGCGCACGCTCAAGAGAAAGGTCCTCAGGCGAAACGATGTTCATCTTAAAAGGAACTATATCGTGAAGTATTATGTTTACTGTGTTACGGCTGAAACAAGTTAATCAATTAATGACATCATCTTCAACCAGTCATCGAATAACTGTTTTATATCGTCTCTACACGGACTCAAAACACGCCATGTGCTGCGAGAGGACGTTTAACAACCAAGACAAAGCAGGAATGAATTCAGAAATACAGAGAAAATGTTAATATTTTGTACTTTTGATCAACAACCTCTCTATGTCTGTAAATAAATTCCATAAAACTGCGTTATTTTAGCTTCATCCGCTTCAAATTTAGTCAAAATCTTATAATAATAGGCAATTTGCAGTTTGAAATAACCAAAATAATAATTGCAAGGCTAATCAATTAACTAAATATCTGTTTGCACGTACACTTAGGACTGGTGAGGTTGCAATGAAGTGCACTTTAAAAACACGGAGGAGCACGTCTGGATTAAAATCATCTGTATTTAAGAGGTGCAGGGCGAGCGTTTTGAGCTCACACTGGGGAAACACGAGTCCAGACGTGTTTTTTGATGGTAAAACAACATTATTCCGAGGTTAAGAGCTAAAATAAGAGAGTTTTTCACGATACAGGACCTGGACGCCCGCTCGGCCTGAAGAAACCCGCCCCGACCGCTCCGAGCAGAGAAGTGACACTTAAAGCGATGCCGCGTGTGGACCCTACATAGCGAGGGGCCCCGGGTCGCACAGTGTCACGTGTAAAGTGCTGAAAGTGGAGCGTCTCAGGAGCGGGCGGCGTGCGCGGTTCAAAAAGACACAAGTAACAGCATGAATATGATACAGTAATGTTATAATGAGTGTGTGTGTGTGTGTGTGTGTGTGTGTGTGTGTGTGTGTGTGAGTCTGTGTGTGTGTGTGTGTGTGATACCCTTCAGTTCAGGTTTGACCATAAAAAGTGTAAGTTCTAACGTTTCTAACTCATTTTCGATTCTAAGAACAACTGATTTTGACCACAATTAACATAAAAAGCATATTTTTGTTCAACTGAAACTTGTCATTTCCAACACAAAGTAATGGTTTTGTCTGAAGCTCAAGATCGTTCTAAAACTGTTAGGAAAGGTTAGTTTCAATGCTAGTTTAAGTATGGGTGAGTTTACTTCTGACAAGCCGAGTTCTGACCAGTGGATCCTGCTGTTGTGCCCTTAGGCCTCTCACTCGGCCTCTCTCACAGTCAGCCTCAGGGCAGCCGTGGCTACAGAAGTGTGTGAAGTGAATGAATGCACTGAAGCGCTTTGAGGAGCTTGTGAAGCGCAGTATACATACAAGCCATTATTATGATCATTATTATTACGTTACTATGGATACGGATGGCTTCGGTGGACGTCCAACTTCAAATGGCGTGGAGATGTTTGAACACAGTCGATTATACTTTCACCTGAAGGCTGTGGATGAGTGAACAGACGTGCTCCAAGTGAACAGTGCGAACAGGAGCTCCTCACGTTCGGGACATATTCAAGTCTTCATTTCAACTCGGAACAATTCAAATATAAAACACGTGTAACCGTCTACGGTCTCTTCTGAGAGAATTAAAATAGTGCTAAGCCGGAGCTGCTTTGGTCAGTCGGTGGAGAGCAGGGATTTGTTGGCGTAAAAGTCCCGGCAGGTCTGGCAGCAGCGCTGGTACCACCTCATGTCCTGACACAGGTTCTTCTCCTGGATCACGCGGCAGTACACGGCCCACTGGTCGCCGGAGCACTTGTACGTGAGCGCGGCTGTGGAGGAGAACATGAGGACGGTCAGGACTCTCGGGTGTGAAGCGCTCGTATCGTTTAAAGGGAACACGGTCTTATCACAATGTAGTGTCTGTTCATCCCTAACTATCTGTAAAAAGACACAACCCGACGGCGATACTCACGACACTGCTGCAGAACAAAGCGAAAGGTCTGAATGTGAGAAGCAGAAGCAGAAGAAGCACCTTCTGATAACGAGACGGAGGATCATTAACCCTCACACGGATCCAAGTGGAATCGTCCCACTGCAGCCGAAACCTTTTTTGCTCTGCTGGATGGAAAAGTGTCTCTGTGTGGTCTAAATCTGTGACTGAACCATGTTTGTTAAACAGATGTTTGAAATGTGTCATGTTTATGCCATATCTGCCATAATGTACACTTCCTCATCACCTGCTAATGATGTGTGCATTAACTGACAATGTTCTGCTTGTTTGTTCTGGTTACGCAAGTCAGAAGTCAGAAACAATAAGATTGAGAGTTAAAGCCAGTCTTAAGATCACTCCCACTTTAAGCGTCACCCCCGAGTCAGATAAAACACACCGGCCTCTCCCTCTGTCTCTCTCCCTCTGTCCCTCTCTCTCTGTCTCTCGCTCTCTCTCGCTCTCTCTCGCTCTGCTGGACCTTCCGCTCCTTTGTCTCCCACGTCTGCATCCAGGCCAAAGCTGCCACTTTCGTCAGTAAAGAATGCACGAGTCCTGCTGCTGAAAACACCTCAAGGCCCGGCTGATGAACTGCTCTGTGTTTTAGGGCTGCTGCTTCGTTGGACTCTTCAACATCTTTGAGCTCTGAGCTGCGTCTCCAGGACCTTGATCTGAGACTTCCATCAGACATGTCAGACTGTCAGAATGTCAGAAACCTGCAGCGTACTTCAGGTTTCCCTTTGACTTATCAGAGAAATAAAATGTTACTTTGTGTAACCAAATCTATATGAATTGCTTTGATATTCTGGTTTATTAAGTCACACAATCTCTGTAGTTAGTCACGGAGTCGAGAGCTTCAGAGTCGGTTAGTGATGTTTTGCTGGACGAGATTCAGCTGCTGCACCTTCTAAGGCTAAAATACTACTGTACTATACGTTTACACTGGTCTATTTCAGAGACAAACTTCATCTACTTTCAGTTTGTGGTTTTAGATGATGCACCACCTTCTCTTTCACCAAATAATCCTTTAATAACACGGTTTAAATCAGTGAAACGTACCGTCCTGTAGCTAAGTCTGAGGCAGGTCCATGTTCTCTAACTCTAAGTCGGCGGTCAGAGGGCAGTTACTGACCGAGCCTGGGCGATGTGATGGTGTTGACGTTGACCTTCTGGTTGCAGGTGTCCAGGTGACAGGGTCTGTAGGCCGGGGGTCTCAGCATCGCCGGACACTCGTCACCATGGCGACCAGTCACGCGGTGCATACACTGGACCACTCTGGACTGAAGACCTTTCCCACAGGAGGACGAGCACTAAACCAGGAAACCAAGAGCGCTCAATATGACGTGGAATAAACCAGAAGGAAACTGGCTCAGATGTATATAATATGACACACCATAGGCACTCGGATACTTTTAAATGATCAGAGCCCGGTTTAAAGAGAGATTTTTAGGTTTTACTAGACAAATGCTCACAAATGTTAACTCTAAAATCACTTTCCATTTAATCTACAGAAACTTTCAATAAATAATCACTTTTTGAAGCTAGAATAAAATATTTTATCATTATTTTGTGATATAAAAGCAAACTAACTGACATTTCTACCGTGAAAATTGGTGCTTATTATTTATTATAAAGACATAATGTCCTTAGCATTTGGCTCAGGTGTCAGTTCATCTTTGAAAGTGTTTAATGGTCTACTTCATTATGATGCCAGTTTTTTTTAAATGGTCAAAAACACTGTCCAGAATAAGCAGAAGCGTGTTTCGGCTCTGTACTTGCACCTTGGACCAGTCTCCGGTCTTCCACTCGTAGCACTTGGAGTGGTCCTGGCAGCGCTCCTGGTGGAGGGGTCGGGTCAGGGGGTCACAGAGGCCCTGGGGGTTTGTACAGAGCACCGTCCTGCTGCGGACGCCCTCGCCACAGTCCGATGAACACTGCACACAAACCCCACCATCACAACACTTAGATTTAACACGAAACATTTGTCATGACGTCTAAATACTCAATATTCCCTTAGATTGAAAATATAATATAAATTACTTCTTCTAGATAGATCACAGCATGAGAACTACAACTCATCTGAAGGAGCGGCACAAGAAACACAAATACTCAAAATGATTTACAATCGTCAAGATATTATGTTTCTAACTTTTACTAAAGCTTTTATCACTGACTCCAGAGCGAGTGACCAAAGGTTTTACTCCAGTAAGAGAAATATGTATTTATGTCTGAAAATTCCCCTGAGAAGTACAGAAGTACTGCACAGCTCTGACTAGAGGTGAATGAGGTACATACAGACTTTATAGTGACTGAAGCAGCATCTGAAGCGCTGCTCGGCCTCACCTTGGACCACTCACCTTGGACCACTCGGAGGCCTCCCACACGTTGAGGCAGAGGCGTCCCTCACAGGCCTGGAGCCCCGGGGGTTTGCCGCTCTGGCAGTACAGATCTCTGGTGTGGATGAGAGAGCCGTTCTGCAGCTGGTACACACAGCTCACCTCCCTGTGCTGGACCCCCTGCCCACAGGTGACTGAGCAGGACCCCCACTCGCCCGTCACCCACCTGGAACACACGCCCACAACACAATTCCATAGGACTGGAGTGTTTGTATTGTCATCTACAGTATTTCCACACAAAATGTGTGTATTTCCTAATAGTAAATTGATAATTTGATTTAAAAAAGCAATTTGACAATTTGATTAATTTACATATTTAATTAAAACAGAGTGAATCTGTGGCGTGCAAAATGACTTGTGACGCCTGCAGCACAACGGAGGAGAACGTCTGTTCTAAACGCACACGTGTATCTGTGGAGCAGAGTGTTGTTGTGTGAAAGAGCACGAACGGGATGATTAAACAGAAAGCCCCCCGAGGGCCGAAGAAACAGTGGCTAAAGTCGCCCCACCCATCCCCCCTCGCCTTTCACCTGGTAACATAGAGGATGCACTGGGTCTAAGCGTTGCCAGGACTTAGTCATATATAGTTATAGTCATAATAAAAATCAAACTAACCCGGGCCCAGTGTAAAAACAGCCCCCCCAGTGCCATTTCTGTGGTCACATCACACAGATGGGAAAACAAAATGCGAGTCATGCTGCCCAACCGGCCGAACGATGATGGCGCAAGTCAAAGCTCCAGGTTCAAAAAGAGTTTTACAAAGAGAAGTTGAACATGATCAACCTCATTTTATGTAGAACTAGAGAAGGATATTTTTCTGAAATAATTGGAAGCTGCAGTAACAACTCGCGTGTCCTGTTGCCACAGTAACAGATGAACAAACCCTCCAGCTCAGCTGCCGTTAGAACTCATTTCCACATCCAAGTGTAATGAGTTTGCATTATTCTTTAATGACAAAGTTCAGGGCATTAAAAATGCTATAATTTTTTTTTTTTTTAATTTATTGTAGTTTGGTCAAAAACAAAAAAAAAGGTGCTCAACATTCAAGCACAAAACTAAATTCGAGATACATTAATGTTTTTTGACCAGGTGTAGGCAGAAGCCAAAGCTTATTGTGCCGACCCTTCTCTCAAACGCTCAACATTGGTGGACATTTTATAGTTCATAAGCCACAGTTCATCAACAAAAACAACACTACATAATACTGGACAGTCTGCTCACAAGTATCCTCCACAAGCATTCAAGGTATTATAACAAAGCTGCATTTTCATTCTGCTAAATATTTTTCTATGATTGTTTCCTTAAAGATCCTTTTAAACAGAAATAAAGAAATGGCATTTTTTAATTCATCGCAACAATTGTTCCATAATTTAACTCCTTTACTTGACAAACAATGTTCCCTCAGCGTGGTTCTCACATAAGGTCTGTCAAATATACACGTTCCCCTTAAATTATATTTACTTTCCCTCTGGGTAAACTTTATCCTTAATGATGTAGGGACTTGATTACATTTAACTAAATACATAAATTTAGCAGTATACAGGTCTACCAAATCATAAAATTTTAAAAGCTTAGATTGAATGAACAAAGGGTGACTCGGCGAGTTATAAGATGCATGATTGATCAGTCTAATGGCCTTTTTTTGTAGAATGAAAATTGGTTTGGTTCTAGTTTTGTAAATCCCACAATGCAAAAAATTACCATAAAACCACCAATACACTTAGAGGTAACTCACTTTGCACCAGTAACTGACAAAACTGTCCATGAGATCATCACCAGTCTGAGTTCATCCACATGCTGCCGCCATATGTTACCCTCCGGATTGCTAAAGTCTGTGCTGAACAGTTTGTTAGCACCACTCACTCACATAATTAACACGTCGCTTCAATCTGGAACATTCACAATGTCTTTGAAAACTGCGATCATAAAGCCTCTCCTAAAGAAGAGCAGTCTTGATGCTGCAGTACTGAGTCATTACCGTCATTATGGTAAAGTCCTTTTGCCCCAAAAGGACTTTACCATTTAGAGGGAAAGTCCTTGAAAAGGTTGTTTATAACAGTCACAGATTTCATCTTAATAAACAACTCATTTGATGTTTTTCAGTCAGATTTTAGACCTCATCACAGCACTGAGACTGCTCTTGTCAAGGTGACAAATAACATCCTCCTGAACAGTGACACGGGAAAAGCCTCAGTCTTAATTCTGTTAGATCTGATGCTGCTTTTGACACTGTCGATCATGGGACCCTCTTACTGAGACTAGAGGGCTGGGTGGGCATCACTGGCCCCGCCCTAAACTGGTTAAGGTGCAATCTGGAAGACAGGAAGTACTTTGTGACTCAGACCACATGCCCCTGACCTGTGGGGTGCCCCAAGGGTCAGTCCTGGGTCCCCTTCTATTCAACCTCTACATGCTGCCGTTAGGTCAGTTGATATGTAGTGAAAATGTGTCCTATCACAATGATGCAGACGAGTCAGATCTATGTTTCACTGTCGGCAGGTGAATATGGACCAGTGGATTGACTGTCACCGTACTGTACTGACAGGGGTGACTCACCTGTACTGACAGGGGTGAGAGTTGCAGAGCCGGACCTGTGGGTGTGGCCTATTCTCAGGTTGGCAGAAGCCGTCACTGACCACCTCCATGCTCTTGTTGGCGATTCTCATACAGGACACAACTGTCCTACGCTCCCCTAAAACACAGAGCAGTTCATCAGTCAAGGACAAGCAGGTGTAATATGGTAATATTATGGTGTCATAGACATTGTACCAGCCCTGGACTAACAAAGTGACCTGCAGTTTGAGGGGTACACTCACTGTAACAAATGCCTTTTCTGTTTAAGTTTGTCCAACTGTTTATCCCATGAGGTCGGGTTTTAAAATGTCACATAGCCACTTTTCAAAAATGAGAACACATAAATGACAGTTCACGGCTTGTTACAGTGAAACGTCACCATGAAGAGGCGGGGCTTATCAGAGCTCCTGTTCCGAAGGGGAAGTCAACAAACCTGTTTCCAGCCGTTTTAGAGAGAGAATATTGCGTTTTTCAATGAACAAAATGTAAAATGATGATCTACTTGTTACTAGCTCAATTCTAAGCACGATAGGTGTCCTTTTAGCAACGTTTAATAAAGAATCTGGTGTAACATTTTGGACTCTTTGGTGCATGAGTTCCATCTCTGTGGGTCTCACCTCCTCCACACTGCACCGTACAGTTCTGCCATCGGCTGTGGGTCCAGATGTACAGATGCTCCGGCTCCTTCGGCTCCACACTCGGCTCCGATGCGTTCAAGGTCACAGTGTACTCGTAGTGAATCTCATAGATCTGGTCATGGAAGAGCAGCACCTGAACACAGCACAAAGGACATGTCTTCACTGCTTTAGACTTCTTTAGACTTCTTTAGACTTCTTCAGACCTTGAGACTCTGGGAAACTCACCATGAGGTGCAGGGGCAGCGTGGTGGGGCCCTTGGCGGACATCTTCTCCCACAGTCCCCTCCTCACGTAGCGCACAGTGGTCCCGGCCACCTCGAACTCTCCCGGGAGCTCAATCTTCCAGTCACTGTTGATGGACCTCTTACCCGAGTCTTTGAGCGCTGTTACGACAAATCATTATTGTACTACAATGTCCATGAACTGATTTACTGAAAATATTTTTTTAAGTATTTTAAATATATTTTTTAGATGAGAGAATCTGCATCCACTTCTGATTTAACTGTTAATTATACAACATAATACACTTTTAAGTTAAGTTAAACTGAAGAAGGCAATGTAAAAGCCGAATTTGCATGGTAAATAGCACATTTAGAATATTAAAAGGCATTCCACATTCATTACATACTACACTAGCAATTAAACAAACAATTTGCAATCATTTAGCATGAGGATATTTATTTATCTTAAAGGTAAGGTACGTAAATTGTTGATTCTGAATGTAGACATCAAACATTGATTTGAATCATTGCTGCTTTTTCTCTGCGAGCACACTAGAGTCTGCACACTCGAGTATGGTGAGCACAACACTAGAGTCTGCACACTCGAGTATGGTGAGCACAACACTAGAGTCTGCACACTCGAGTATGGTGAGCACAACACTAGAGTCTGCACACTCGAGTATGGTGAGCACAACACTAGAGTCTGCACACTCGAGTATGGTGAGCACAACACTAGAGTCTGCACACTCGAGTATGGTGAGCACAACACTAGAGTCTGCACACTCGAGTATGGTGAGCACAACACTAAAGTCTGCACACTCGAGTATGGTGAGCACAACACTAGAGTCTGCACACTCGAGTATGGTGAGCACAACACTAGAGTCTGCACACTCGAGTATGGTGAGCACAACACTAGAGTCTGCACACTCGAGTATGGTGAGCACAACACTAGAGTCTGCACACTCGAGTATGGTGAGCACAACACTAGAGTCTGCACACTCGAGTATGGTGAGCACAACACTAGAGTCTGCACACTCGAATATGGTGAGCACACTAGAGTATGCACGCTCGAGTATGGTGAGCATACTAGAGTATGCACGCTTGAGTATGACGAGCACAACACTAGAGTATGCACACTCAAGTATGGTGAGCACACTAGAGTATGCATACTCGAGTATGGTGAGCACACTAGAGTATGCATACTCGAGTATGGTGAGCACACTAGAGTATGGCGAGCACACTAGAGTATGCACACTCGAGTATGACGAGCACAACACTAGAGTATGCACACTCGAGTATGGTGAGCACACTAGAGTATGCACACTCGAGTATGGGGAGCACACTAGAGTCTGCACACTCGAGTATGACGAGCACACTAGAGTCTGCACGCTCGAGTATGACGAGCACACTAGAGTATGCACGCTTGAGTATGGTGAGCACACTAGAGTATGGTGAGCACACTGGAGTATGCACACTAGAATATAGCGAGCATACTAGAGTATGGCGAGCACACTAGAGTATGCACGCTTGAGTATGGTGAGCACACTAGAGTATGACGAGCACACTAGAGTATGCATACTCGAGTATGGTGAGCACAACACTAGAGTATGCACACTCAAGTATGGTAAGCACACTAGAGTATGCATACTCGAGTATGGTGAGCACACTAGAGTATGCATACTCGAGTATGGTGAGCACACTAGAGTATGGCGAGCACACTAGAGTATGCACACTCGAGTATGACGAGCACAACACTAGAGTATGCACACTCGAGTATGGTGAGCACACTAGAGTATGCACGCTTGAGTATGGTGAGCACACTAGAGTATGGTGAGCACACTGGAGTATGCACACTAGAATATAGCGAGCATACTAGAGTACGGCGAGCACACTAGAGTATGCACGCTTGAGTATGGTGAGCACACTAGAGTATGACGAGCACACTAGAGTATGCACACTCGAGTATGGTGAGCATACTAGAGTATGGTGAGCACACTGGAGTATGCACACTAGAATATAGCGAGCATACTAGAGTACGGCGAGCACACTAGAGTATGCACGCTTGAGTATGGTGAGCACACTAGAGTATGACGAGCACACTAGAGTATGCACACTCGAGTATGGTGAGCATACTAGAGTATGGTGAGCACACTGGAGTATGCACACTAGAATATAGCGAGCATACTAGAGTACGGCGAGCACACTAGAGTACAGCGAGCACACTAGAGTACGGCGAGCACACTAGAGTACGGCGAGCACACAAGAGTACGGCGATAACTCTTGAGTACGGCGAGCACACTAAAGTACGGCGAGCACACTAGAGTCCGGCGAGCACACTAGAGTACGGCGAGCACACTAGCAACTGTTCTGTTTGTGAAGTTTTAGTGTCTCATCTTTACCCAGGAAGCTGTGAGACGGCTTTCCCTCCACCACTTTGATCCTCCGCGCTCCTGCAGGGATCACCACCGCCTCGATGTACCCTGAGCAGAGAGACAGAGGAGGCGTCAGCCGCTGATCAGGAGGACCAGAGGGAGGACCAGAGGGAGGACCACAAGGAGAACAAGAGGGAGGACTACAGGGAGGACCACAGGGAAAACAAGAGGGAGGACCAGAGGGAGAACAAGAGGGAGGATCACAGGGAGAACAAGAGGGAGGATCACAGGGAGGACCAGAGGGAGAACAAGAGGGAGGATCACAGGGAGGACCAGAGGGAGGACCACAGGGATAACAAGAGGGAGGACCACAGGGAGAACAAGAGGGAGGACCAGAGGGAGAACAAGAGGGAGGACCAGAGGGAGGACCAGAGGGAGAACAAGAGGGAGGATCACAGGGAGAACAAGAGGGAGGACCACAGGGATGACCAGAGGGAGAACAAGAGGGAGGACCAGAGGGAGGACCAGAACAAGGACCAGAAAGAGGGGGACAGAGGAGGACAGAGGGGGACAGAGGAGGACAGAGAAGGACAGAAGAGGACAGAGGGGGACAGAGGAGGACAGAGAAGGACAGAGGGGGACAGAGGAGGACAGAGAAGGACAGAGGGGGACAGAGGAGGACAGAGAAGGGCAGAGGACAGAGGACAGACAGACACAGCTGGAACTGAATCATGCTCTTATCCTCCTGAAAACGTTGACTTCCCACGCTTCTAAAACCGCAGGGTGCCGTGGAACACTGTCCATTATAACAGCAGGTCAGAACGCTGTGATGAGCCCTGTGAATCAAACAGCACCATGGACAGCACTAATCACATCCCGCTGTGTGTCAACTCACACGTAACAGTCAATATAATTATGAGGTTGTACTGTGCATGGAGAAGACTTATTTATTCCCTGTACAATTGTATTTAAAGGTGCGCTAGGGTAAACTTTAGCTGCATGACCCGTAACTCAGAGCGTTACAAAAATATATACTTCAAATCAACGTACTGTATATACAATATCAACTTCCAAGTATGATATAAATACTGCACACATCTATAGTTATCTAGAGTCTGTCACCGCCTAAATGCAGTACACGTATAAATACAACGCACACGTATAAATGCAACACGCACAACGATAATATCAATAAGTCACAAATTGTCAGCCATCTATTCCAGTTGAAAGTCTTTAAAGTACCCATCATCAGGCGCAACAGCCATTAAAAGCTGAGTAATTGCACATAACATTCATTTAATTACTTAATAACTTAACCTCAAAGGCTCAAGTTCATTTGCACTGACATGTGTTTAAAAGTGCTACTGCAGCAGGGACAGAGGAACTTGTATGTCCCAGTGCGTTTAATGCCAAACTGTGGAGCGTTTTAGGCAAAGCAATCACATCTCCATGGAGACGAGAAGCAGGCGGTGCACAGTCCTCCTGAAAAGTCACGTGGCGTAACCTTTAAATACGTTAAAAAAGTCTATTATTTTACATGTTTCAACACAACACGCAACTGGTTTAATTATTGATGTTTGTGAGTTTGTGGGAACCAAACTCAGGACCCCAAACTAGACCAGAACCAGAATCAGAACCAGAACTAGAACCAAAACTAGAACCAGACCAGAACTAGACCAAAACTAGAACCAGAACTAGACCAAAACTAGAACCAGAACTAGAACCAGAACCAGAATTAGACCAGAACTAGAACCAGAACTAGACCAGAACCAGACCAGAACTAGACCAAAACTAGAACCAGAACTAGACCAAAACTAGAACCAAAACTAGACCAGACCTAGAACCAGACCAGAACTAGACCAAAACTAGAACTAGACCAAAACTAGAACCAAAACTAGAACCGGAACTAAGCAATGACTTGTATAGGACCAGCCCAAGTCCACATAAGGACTAAAATGGGCTCAATTTAGGGCAAAAAAAACCCCACAAGTGTGAGCGCACCTGAATAAATAAAACAAATAAATAGAGATAATTTCGCTGAAAACAAAAGGAAACAAGTCTATATTGAAACCAGACAGCAATATCAATAACTGAACCAGGATAACACAAAATCTTCATTGGGACAGAATCAGAATCAGACCACATAATCAGCAGTGCGAAAACGAAGCCTGAGGTGCAGCAGCGGTCAGCGAGCAGACTGACCCATGCCTTTGGTGTGGTTGAAGTCTCCCCTGACCACGCGGCACGAGCGCCCGTCCCCGTTACACGTGCCGCAGCGGTCCTCTTTGGAGGCAGAACCGATGATGCCGTCGCAGCCGATCTTCTGCAACGCCAACGAGAGAGAACGAGAGAGAGAACGATATCACGCGAATCGAGGACAGTTTAAAAAAGGTTACAAACATATACTGTGGATAAGTGAAAGGAGAAGATGTGTTTTGTGTGTTTTCAGCCTTGACCATTGGCAGAGCATCTATAACAGAAACAATCCGCTTTAGCGCAAATATATGCACCACATTTAACTGTCACGAATCGATTATTGTTAAAAGTAATATGATTTAAACAATAATTCATCATCATTGTTGACACCTTGCAATATTTAATCTCTTCATTAATAATAATCTTTTCATTCACATTGTCTAACATCACAAGTTTTACAAAAGATAAAGTTAGGTTTGTAGAATAAGTGAAGTGGCCTGAAAGCTGTGAGGAAATATATATACACACAATGACCTCTCACAGTTTTATGAAGATAAGTTTGTTATCTTAAGGTCGGGAGCAGGACCACGCCCATCTTACGCCCCTTCCTACACTATTTAAGCATCCAGGTCACACACATCAGCGTTCGTGACTTCGTGCCCCTCCCTCCGACCCTCTTTTAATCATTCTAATTATTCTACTTTCTTCTACTTCGATGGGGGTCTCGAGGCCCGGGAGCCTTCAGCCCTCATCGCCTGAAGCCCCAAAACTGCATCCACATCTGTGACTCGTGTTGTTCATGTTTCTCGTACGTCACTAAACACTTCATAGCTCGGGTCGTGGTCTTCGCTCGTGAAACGTGATGTAAAGAGCCTTTTCCTCAAAGACAGAACCAGAGCTCGTGTTGCACTTCCATCTGCACCGTATTGTGTATCCTGTGCGTACCTGACACCGCCCGTTCACACAGAGGTCAGCCTCATACGGGCCGCAGGGCGTCCCGTCCATCACCCGCTCCAACACCAGCACCGGAACGTTCCGCCCCACTGGACTGCAGAACAGCACGCACGGTTTCTCTGAGCCAATGGAAACACAGCGTTCACGTCAATGTGTGAGGACAGTTACAGAAACAATAGTGCGGAGAACGTGCCAAAGATGTGACAAAGCGAGCGGTGGCGCCTTGAGGTGAACTTTGAACCTGCCGTACGATGTGTTCGCACTCACGTCATTATTTATACGTCACATTTATACGTGCTAATATTGATGGTCTTTGTATATTTCACATTTGAATACCATGCAGCAGAGCAAGAGCTGGGACTTTTTTTTGTCGACAAACTTGAGAGAAGAACGTTTTGTCGAGGAGAACACAAGACACGCCCTTCTGTCTGACGTGGCTGTGATGTTCCCTCTGAAACTATTCAGGAATGACTCACATTAGATCTATTGTGAACATGAAAAGAATCTCCAAAACTGCCACTATTGTGAGGTTTTGAAGTTAATACAGTTGTAGTGAAGTGGTGACGACACGTGTTACAGTGCTGATGAACAGGTCGCCATGGCAATGACAGGCCGGAGGTTATCGTGTCATGTGTTCTCACCATCGTTCACCACGGCTGTCATCAAACTGCTCTTCAGGAGAGGAAACTGCCGGTCGTGGGACAGACACTGCAGGTCCCTGAAGCTGGGGGCCCCTTTAGGACAGTAGGGCCTCTCACAGGCCTTATGCTCCACACTGGTCTTCTGACAGTGTCGGCCCCCAGGACCAGGACTACAACCAAACACAGGGGGCATTAAAGAGGGCACAGCACCAATGCTAACATTATATATTTAAGAGTCGGGTATTCAGTCTTAAACTATAACATAATTTTAAAGCATTATTAGGGCTGCACAATGAAGAGCAATCAAATCATAAAGCAGTAACAGAAAAATGTTGTACATGGGATTCTGGTGTTTATCAGTTCATATTTCAGACTCTTGAATGTGAACGCTCCTGCAGATGTTTACCATGGGCACTCTGAACACACCAGACTCTATAGAAATATACATTGTTTTAAAATATTCTACTGTTCGAACTTCCAGGTTTTTTTTCCGCTTTTGTCTTTGTAAATCAAGATATAAACTACTCTAATCTACTCCACATTAGTCACTAAAACTACTAGAGCCACGATAGGCCTCACTACGTCCAGTTCTATGTCCAGTCTAATGCTGCAAGTGATCTGAGCCTCTAATGCAGGACAATACAGGATTATACAAACACAGATGAGGAAGCTAATGATGAAGAAACCCTGTTCACTGAGTGGAACACGTTTTGTACAAGTCAGCAGAAGATCTCTTTTAAATCTATGTCCACTGCACTTACGGCGGGTTGTCACACTTCCTCTGCCTGAACTGCACTCCGGTGCCACAGGTTCGGCTGCACATGCTCCACTGGCTCCAAGGGCTCCAGTCCCCGTCGATGTGCTGAGGGATTGGGCTCTTGATGACGCACTCGCCGGCTCTGCACCACTGCAACACAACGAGACGTGAGTTTAGCCCCGTTTACACTGCACAAGAGCCAATGTGTTTACACTGCACAAGAGCCCATGTGTTTCCACTGCACAAGAGCCAACGTGTTTCCACTGCACAAGAGCCAACGTGTTTCCACTGCACAAGAGCCAACGTGTTTCCACTGCACAAGAGCCAACGTGTTTACACTGCACAAGAGCCAACGTGTTTCCACTGCACAAGAGCCAACGTGTTTCCACTGCACAAGAGCCAATGTGTTTCCACTGCACAAGAGCCAATGTGTTTCCACTGCACAAGAGCCAACGTGTTTCCACTGCACAAGAGCCAACGTGTTTACATTGCACAAGAGCCAATGTGTTTCCACTGCACAAGAGCCCATGTGTTTCCACTGCACAAGAGCAAACGTGTTTCCACAGCACAAGAGCCAATGTGTTTCCACTGCACAAGAGCCCATGTGTTTCCACTGCACAAGAGCCAACGTGTTTCCACTGCACAAGAGCAAACGTGTTTCCACAGCACAAGAGCCAATGTGTTTCCACTGCACAAGAGCCAATGTGTTTCCACTGCACAAGAGCCAATGTGTTTCCACTGCACAAGAGCCAACGTGTTTCCACTGCACAAGAGCCAACGTGTTTCCACTGCACAAGAGCCAACGTGTTTACACAGCACAAGAGTCAATGTGTTTCCACTGCACAAGAGCCAATGTGTTTCCACTGCACAAGAGCCAATGTGTTTCCACTGCACAAGAGTCAACGTGTTTACACAGCACAAGAGTCAATGTGTTTCCACTGCACAAGAGCCAATGTGTTTCCACTGCACAAGAGTCAATGTGTTTCCACTGCACAAGAGCCAACGTGTTTCCACTGCACAAGAGCCAACGTGTTTCCACTGCACAAGAGCCAATGTGTTTCCACTGCACAAGAGCCAACGTGTTTCCACTGCACAAGAGCCAACGTGTTTCCACTGCACAAGAGCCAACGTGTTTCCACTGCACAAGAGTCAATGTGTTTCCACTGCACAAGAGCCAATGTGTTTCCACTGCACAAGAGCCAACGTGTTTCCACTGCACAAGAGCCAACGTGTTTCCACTGCACAAGAGCCAACGTGTTTCCACTGCACAAGAGCCAACGTGTTTCCACTGCACAAGAGCCAATGTGTTTCCACTGCACAAGAGCCAATGTGTTTCCATTTCAGCCACATTATTATAACAACATTATGTTATAAATATTATTATTCATAGTTTTATTATTTGTTGTTATTGGGCGGGGCTTAAGTAACATCCAGAACATAGAACATGGCTAATGCTATTTCTACTTGTTACACTTAAAAATTCCTGTGTAAAGCCGGATCTGCTTCTAAATAAATATGAATAAATATGATATATTCATGTTTAATTTATTTTTTTACTGAAATTATGCTCCAAAACTGGTCCAACAAAGACATTATTAATGAGTTTACTCTCATTTCAAACGCTAGCGATGCTCCCGCTGGTGGCATTAAAGCTTTAGTGTAAAGTGTTTGCACCTTGTCCACTCCACACTCCGTCCCGTCCAGAGGAGGATCCAGTTTGGTCTTACAGGCCGAGTCTCCCTCCACCATACACCACAGGCCGGCGCACATCAGGTGCTGCAGAGGACACAGACGGTTCCATTAGTGACACAAGTCTTCATGTTTGGGTCATGATCAGGGAGAGCGTACTTCCATGTCCGTGCAGAAGGTGGCGTTGGTTCCAAACAGGATCTGACACTGTTCGTCCACACTGTAGTGCATCCCGGGCAGCTTGGGAGAGAGCCGGATCTGGTAACGGCTCCTTGGGTCAGTGTGGAGCAGGCATGCGCTGGACTTAGACCTGGTCAAGCAACAGAAGACGAAATCACATTTGAGACTGTGAAGGAAAAGTATAATATGTTGTACGATGATTACACCAGGACAATAACTGCTGTTTGTTTCACCCTTCGGACCGGGTCCAGTCTGAAGTCAGAGGGACACTCAGGGACAGCTTAAGGCAGGTTAAGACATTAAACATTCAAGAAGACACATGAAAACACATCTGAGACGTTACAAAGGAAACACAGACTATTCACAGTAGAAACAACAAGCGTGAGATACTTGTGCATGGCTCATTTGTTTCTTTGTTTCAGCCAATTGATAAGGACTTTTTGAAGTTTAAGCGGTTTCCATGGTTTCGGTCTATGTTCACTGTATATTTCTCACTCTCGTGCCTCTGATAGACGACGCCATTTTGTTTCATTTAGTCCTGCATCCGTAAGTACCACAGAGCGTCTTCAACATCGTCGTAGCACTTGAATTCATAACGACGTGGGCCTTAAAACTCGGGTTCTACGCCGCCGGCGTCATCAGAACGCGCTCGCGGGGGAAATCCTCACCGCAGGAAGTTCTCCAAGTCGTCCCGGCTGCACGACGACCAGGAAAGGTCGCTGGGATTCCGACCTTTGACCCATTCTCCAGACATGATGTGGGAGTGGCCGGTGCAGGAGGGGTGGTCATCGTCGTGGCTCATCCCCATGCTGCGAACAACATGTTAGTCAGAGGTCGCCGTGACAACGTGACAGCGCGCTCTAAAGGGAATAACAACGATACGGTACGGGACATAATGTGTTTAAAGAGATTCCCCAAATGTGTTTAAATTATCTTTAATCATATTTAAACAGACTTAATGTAAACATACAGCACCAGGATCACGACAGATTTAATGTATTTAATGTAGTGATGATAGAACCAGGAAGAGTTTATGTTTCATATGCGCTAAATCAGGCTTTAGGGCTTATTGATAAATGCTGTAATTATAATAATAAATGTATACTTTCTGTAACTTAGACAAGGCAAGAGAGGAGAGAAAGAGCAAGAGCAAGAGAAAGAGAAAGAGAAAGAGAAAGAGAAAGAGAGAGGAAGAGAGGGGAGGAAGAGAAGAGAGAAAGAGAGGAGAGAAAGAGAGGGTGGGAACAGAGGAGAGAAAGAGAGGGAGGAAGAGGGGGAGAAAGAGAGGGGAGGAGGAGATGAGAGGGGAGAAAGAGAGGGAGAAAGAGAGGAGCGGCGACTGTATGAGGGAGAGGGAGGGGAACGAATTGGCTGGCAGACCTGTCAGTTAAAATATGCTCGTTTCTATGACGATACACAGGTGTTATTAAGGAGGAAGTGGACAGTTACTTGTGTCCCAGCTCGTGGGCGATGGTGAAGGCCAGATTCAGTCCATTGTCCTCCGCCAAAACGCACTTCCTCCTGGTGCTGCAGACTCCTCCCAGATACGCAATACCTACGGCACAGGGTCTCACAGTCAACACGCCAGACCACGCAGGACCACGCCGGAGCACGCCAGACCACGCAGGACCACGCCGGAGCACGCCAGACCACGCAGGACCACGCCGGAGCACGCCGGGCCATGCCGGAGCACGCAGGACCACGCCGGAGCACGCAGGAGCACGCCGGAGCACGCCGGGCCATGCCGGACCACACCGGAGCACGCAGGACCACGCCGGACCACGCAGGACCACGCCGGAGCACGCAGGACCACGCCGGAGCACGCAGGAGCACGCAGGACCACGCCGGACAACGCGGGAGCACGCAGGACCACGCCGGAGCACGCAGGAGCACGCCGGACAACGCGGGCATCATGGGCATCGTACCTTCTCACAGTAGGTGGTGTGTTTTATTCTGAAGCCAGACGTGGTGTGTTTGCTCAGTGGCGTGGGAACAGGTGTGTTTGAGTTTTACTGCTACACGGTGACGCCGGGCTGTAATTACCGCTCTGATGTCTACGATCTGATACGACAGCGGGAAAGAATCTGAGAAATGCCCCACAAAAAAGGAAGAAGAGCGGCTCTGAAGTTTTACGAGGTGTGAGAGCAGACGAGGGCAGGATGCAGGGCTGAGGGGCAGGGCAGGGTGCAGGGCCGAGGGGCAGGGCAGGGTGCAGGGCCGAGGGGCAGGGCAGGGTGCAGGGCCGAGGGGCAGGGCAGGGTGCAGGGCCGAGGGGCAGGGCAGGGTGCAGGGCCGAGGGGCAGGGCAGGGTGCAGGGCCGAGGGGCAGGGCAGGGTGCAGGGCCGAGGGGCAGGGTGCAGGGACGAGGGGCAGGGCAGGGTGCAGGGCCGAGGGGCAGGGCAGGGTGCAGGGCCGAGGGGCAGGGCAGGGGGGGCTAAAGTTCACCCCTGAATGTGCGGAGGGTAATATCCAGTGAAGGGTTTGTTTCCCCAAAAAACAAAATATATATGAAATTATTCTACCCTTCTTGAGAAAACTATACTGTTATAATATATAATATATAATATAATAAAAATGGAAATATCTGTCTTTTCAACTGAACTTTAAAAAAAAAAACACTGCACTCTTGAGGGTCTAAACTGCACTCTTAGGGGCTACACTGCCCTCTGAGGGTCTACACTGCACTCTGAGGGTCTACACTGCACTCTTGAGGGTCCACACTGCACTCTTGAGGGTCTACACTGCACTCTGAGGGTCCAACACTGCACTGCACTCTTGAGGGTCTACACTGCACTCTTGAGGGTCTACACTGCATTCTTGAGGGTCTACACTGCACTCTTGAGGGTCTACACTGCACTCTTGAGGGTCTACACTGCACTCTTGAGGGTCTACACTGCACTCTTGAGGGTCTACACTGCACTCTTGAGGGTCTACACTGCACTCTGAGGGTCCAACACTGCACTGCACTCTTGAGGATCTACACTGCACTCTTGAGGGTCCACTCTGCACTCTTGAGGGTCCACACTGCACTCTTGAGGGTCCACACTGCACTCTTGAAGGTCCACACTGCACTCTTGAGGGTCTACACTGCACTCTGAGGGTCCAACACTGCACTGCACTCTTGAGGATCTACACTGCATTATTGAGGGTCTACACTGCATTCTTGAGGGTCTACACTGCACTCTTGAGGGTCTACACTGCACTCTTGAGGGTCTACACTGCACTCTTGAGGGTCTACACTGCACTCTTGAGGGTCCACTCTGCACTCTTGAGGGTCCACACTGCACTCTTGAAGGTCCACACTGCACTCTTGAGGGTCTACACTGCACTCTGAGGGTCCAACACTGCACTGCACTCTTGAGGGTCTACACTGCATTCTTGAGGGTCTACACTGCACTTTTGAGGGTCTACACTGCACTTCTGAGGGTCTACACTGCACTCTTGAGGGTCTACACTGCACTCTTGAGGGTCTACACTGCACTCTTGAGGGTCTACACTGCACTCTTGAGGGTCTACACTGCACTCTTGAGGGTCCACACTGCACTCTTGAGGGTCCACACTGCACTCTGAGGGTCCACACTGCACTCTGAGGGTCCACACTGCACTCTGAGGGTCCACACTGCACTCTGAGGGTCCACACTGCACTCTTGAGGGTCCACACTGCACTCTTGAGGGTCTACACTGCACTCTTGAGGGTCTACACTGCACTCATGAGGGTCCAACACTGCACTTTTGAGGGTCTACACTGCACTCTTGAGGGTCCACACTGCACTCTTGAGGGTCCACACTGCACTCTTGAGGGTCCACACTGCACTCTTGAGGGTCCACACTGCACTCTTGAAGGTCCACACTGCACTCTTGAAGGTCCACACTGCACCCTTGAGGGTCTACACTGCACTCTGAGGGTCCAACACTGCACTGCACTCTTGAGGGTCTACACTGCATTCTTGAGGGTCTACACTGCATTCTTGAGGGTCTACACTGCATTCTTGAGGGTCTACACTGCATTCTTAAGGGTCTACACTGCACTCTTGAGGGTCCACTCTGCACTCTTGAGGGTCCACTCTGCACTCTTGAGGGTCCACACTGCACTCTTGAAGGTCCACACTGCACTCTTGAAGGTCCACACTGCACTCTTGAGGGTCCATACTGCACTCTTGAGGGTCCACACTGCATTCTTGAGGGTCTACACTGCATTCTTGAGGGTCTACACTGCATTCTTAAGGGTCTACACTGCACTCTTGAGGGTCCACTCTGCACTCTTGAGGGTCCATACTGCACTCTTGAGGGTCCACACTGCACTCTGAGGGTCTACACTGCACTCTTGAGGGTCTACACTGCACTCTTGAGGGTCTACACTGCACTCTTGAGGGTCCACACTGCACTCTTGAGGGTCCACACTGCACTCTGAGGGTCCACACTGCACTCTGAGGGTCCACACTGCACTCTGAGGGTCCACACTGCACTCTGAGGGTCCACACTGCACTCTTGAGGGTCCACACTGCACTCTTGAGGGTCTACACTGCACTCTTGAGGGTCTACACTGCACTCATGAGGGTCCAACACTGCACTTTTGAGGGTCTACACTGCACTCTTGAGGGTCCACACTGCACTCTTGAGGGTCCACACTGCACTCTTGAGGGTCCACACTGCACTCTTGAGGGTCCACACTGCACTCTTGAAGGTCCACACTGCACTCTTGAAGGTCCACACTGCACCCTTGAGGGTCTACACTGCACTCTGAGGGTCCAACACTGCACTGCACTCTTGAGGGTCTACACTGCATTCTTGAGGGTCTACACTGCATTCTTGAGGGTCTACACTGCATTCTTGAGGGTCTACACTGCATTCTTAAGGGTCTACACTGCACTCTTGAGGGTCCACTCTGCACTCTTGAGGGTCCACTCTGCACTCTTGAGGGTCCACACTGCACTCTTGAAGGTCCACACTGCACTCTTGAAGGTCCACACTGCACTCTTGAGGGTCCATACTGCACTCTTGAGGGTCCACACTGCATTCTTGAGGGTCTACACTGCATTCTTGAGGGTCTACACTGCATTCTTAAGGGTCTACACTGCATTCTTGAGGGTCTACACTGCATTCTTAAGGGTCTACACTGCACTCTTGAGGGTCCACTCTGCACTCTTGAGGGTCCATACTGCACTCTTGAGGGTCCACACTGCACTCTGAGGGTCCACACTGCACTCTGAGGGTCCAACACTGCATTCCACACGTCAGCGGGCCCCGGGGCAGGTCCGTATCCCCCCGATCAGCAGATTTGGGTTTGCATTTCGATACAAACGCAGCATGATGTAATAAAGAGATTAGCATTGATCCCCCGACTGGATGTCCGTGCAAGGTTTTTTTTTCTGTGTCAGCCTAAAGCCTTTATCCTCCCAGACACGCAGTATTTGTACAGAGGTCTGCTCAAACACAAATACTCTGCCGGACAAACACTGCGCGTACCCGGCGACGCACTAAAAGCAGGTAAACGTTTGTGTGTTCTACAGAGCTTTTGTGTGTTTAGCGCCACGGCAAAATAAAATCAAGTTCAGCTGTGGCAAAGTCGAATCAGATTCTCTTTGTTTTTGGATGGAGCAGATGTTTTTTTCGTACATATTTATGTGGTGAGAAAAGTGTCGACACGCTGACCCGACGCTTAGGTTTGTCTTTGTTACTGCGACTTACCCACGGTGTCGCAGGGCTCGTTTTTGTGGACGCAGAAGTCTGTCCTGAAAGAAGCGACACGGAGGACAAACATTCAGAATCCTGTAATAGACATGACAAGGTCCAGGGAGACTCTGAATAACAAAATAGATTACGAAACAAGATTAGGGATGGGCGATATCTCAGTGATTGTATTGAGCACTATCTACAGATTCTCTCTAACATCGGTATCGGTCCATAAATAAATGTAAAGAGGCCGATATTTGGCCCGTCACAGCTCCAGTCTGTTTAGGCCCAAGTGTCATTCCCAGTGCATCAGGTTTGTCATTTAGAGCAGACTAATTGATATAATACTAAAGTAAAACATTTGTGATCTTTACTTGCTTCACATCCGCATCGGCGAATATCGGTCACAGCAGCAAGCACAATATTGGATATCGGTATCGGCTGAACTTGCTCCAGGGACAGTCATCGTGAGCTCATTTACAGTGAACAAACTAATAAACGTCAAGAACATGGCCCTGTATTTTACTGCCCTGCAACACGTGTGACGTGTGATTAGACCCCCGCACCTAAGACAATGATCCAAATAATCCCCTTTGGGTTTGGGACACATCTGCAATACTCACACTGATGACAATTAAAGAACAAAAACTGCATTTTCACCGCATAAATGTGTCTGAAATAGCAATAATAACTAGAATGCAATGAATGCATTTCATTTTCATTACCAGTGTCACTGTCATTATATTTATTTGGTTTGTGAATGAAGCTATAACCCTCTGTGTCTCAGCGGGACAGGGCAGACGGTCGCCCGTCTGCAGCGGGACAGGGCAGTCGCCCGTCTGCAGCGGGACAGGGCAGTCGCCCGTCTGCAGCGGGACAGGGCAGTCGCCCGTCTGCAAGCGGGACAGGTCAGTCGCCCGTCTGCAGCGGGACAGGTCAGTCGGCCGTCTGCAGCGGGACAGGGCAGTCGCCCGTCTGCAGCGGGACAGGGCAGTCGCCCGTCTGCAGCGGGACAGGTCAGTCGGCCGTCTGCAGCGGGACAGGGCAGTCGCCCGTCTGCAGCGGGACAGGGCAGTCGCCCGTCTGCAAGCGGGACAGGTCAGTCGCCCGTCTGCAGCGGGACAGGTCAGTCGGCCGTCTGCAGCGGGACAGGGCAGTCGCCCGTCTGCAGCGGGACAGGGCAGTCGCCCGTCTGCAGCGGGACAGGTCAGTCGGCCGTCTGCAGCGGGACAGGGCAGTCGCCCGTCTGCAGCGGGACAGGGCAGTCGCCCGTCTGCAGCGGGACAGGGCAGTCGCCCGTCTGCAGCGGGACAGGGCAGTCGCCCGTCTGCAGCGGGACAGGGCAGTCGCCCGTCTGCAGCGGGACAGGGCGGACGGTCGCCCGTCTGCAGTGGGACAGGGCACATTCCTGAGGCACTGTTAGTATTTATGAATATTGTTATCAGTCATATTGGTCAGTATCCCACAGCGACACTAAAGCTGACCCCACATGCAGCTGTGTTGTACCTGGTCACCAGCACAGCCGCGTCCACCGGCACGTCGTCCCTGGCCCCGGGCAGATAGTTGGTGCCCAGGTAACGGGCGCCCAGCTCATGGTACTGCCAGTGACAGAAGCTCTCCAGGGAGCGCTCTCCGTGGTGGCTCACCTTCAGCTTGGCCTGCAGAACGCACCAGCACAGAGGTTCAACTGTCTGAACTACCACTCGACAGCGTCTGTTTGTTTGTTTGTTATTTGTGAGTGATGAAAGTCCCATTTCTAAATCTGGTAAGATCGCACACGTCTCACGTTCATTCTCTCACGTCGGAGGTTGTATCAGGAAATAACCGTGTTGAAATGTCTGGACACTTCAGAGTTTATGACGACATTTTGAGCCTGATTAGCCCCTCCCCCTCGTTCGGTAGGCGTGGCCCGAGTAGCGCCTCTCATAACTGACTCTTGGGCGTGGCGCTCCTCGTGTCTGTGGAGCCGGTGCCATTCTGTTTCCTCTGTCAGCTCCAAAAACCTCCAATTGTAAACTTCCAACAGCCAATCAGAGCAGCCCGACTATGTTACCTCATCACAAGCTCGTACTTCCATTGATTTCCTTCAGGTTTAAAAATACAGGAAGTCACTGGACCTGTTTTAGATGTAAAGTTATGATCTATGCATGAATTTATTACTAAAACCCCCCAAAAAGCGTTGAGATAAATAATAGTTGTCACATGTTTGGTCACGTTTGGTCACATGTTTGGTCACATGTTTGGTCACATGTTTGTACGTACTGGACGGTTATGGAGCAGCAGCAGCTTGGTGACCCGGATGTTGATCCTGGTGCCCAGACTCTGGTGCTGAAACATGTTGTAGACCTGCAAAGGTTCAAAGGTCAGGGACACGCCAATAACACATATATAACAAAATCAATCAAAATGTGCTGCATGAATGTGTCACAACAAGGACTAAATGTAAAAAGTCCTCCAGAAGAGATGAGTCTTTTGCAGAGATTTAAAAATAGTCATAATAATACATTTTTAACGTGTAAATCATTTCACGAATAATTAACGACACAGAGATAATATTCAATCATTAAAGCTTGGCACGGCTACAGAAGAACGTGCTAATTAACTGTAAATCAATAATCGCGATAATTCAGGTCACAATCAAAGTCGCAGGAGTCAAAAAATAAAAAAATTGACAGTTTTAGAAAGCAAAGATTTAAGTTTTTATCACATTTAACTTTATTTTGTGTTTCAGAATGTAAAATTGCACAAACTTCTCAATAATCGTGAATAATCGTTAAATTGTGATGTTTTTTTCTCACAATAATCGCGACATCGTACTCAAAACACAAATAAAAACAAAATATGTATACTTTTGTACTGCAAAGTCAAAAAGCGGTGACATTATTTGGGGAGGAGCCACACACCGCATGGGGAGGAGCCACACGCCGCATGGGGAGGAGCCACACGTGTACTGACCATGTTCATGACGGTCAGCAGGAAGCGCTGCGCTGCCTCCGCCCCGTGGTACTGCACCATGTCGGCGTCCGCCACCACCACAGTCTCCACCGTGTGCGCCTCCTGCACCGCGATGGAGTGCCTCCTCCTCCTCCCGCGGCCCGTTGCTCCCGGCGACGGCCTCCTCGGCGCTGGCAACGACACACGGCACGCTCAGAGTCAGTGGGCCTGTCCCGTCGCAAGCTGCGCCTCTCAAACTGTCCCACCTGAGCGCATTCTGAGCGCATCATTCTGGGGTTTAGAGTCAACTGAATCCACATTTGGGTCATAGTCTGGGTTAGTTCTGTGGGTTTAGTGCCATTTTAGACCTGGAACAGTTGTGTTTTAGTCCTGGTTTAGATCTGGTGAGAGAAGTGGTTCCCAACCTTTTGCCCGCGCTGACCCTCATTTCTCTCCAGGATCTTTACATTTCATACAGCGTAAAGTCAAGTCTCTGTGTGTAAACTATGTAGATAACTATGTTCAAACGGACTCAAACACAGAGAAGATCAGGCTTAGAATGAGCGTAAACGAGTGCGTTCCCACGTTGTCCACATCAAAGTGAGGGATTAAATGTAAAATATAACCCAGTAAAAAGTGGTGGTTTTAGAGGTGCAGCAGATGAAAGTCTTTATGAGGACATGTGATTTACTGAGGACACATGAAGGGTCAATGTGAAAACACATGTGAAGAACGGGCCTTTCAGTGCTCGAGCGCCAAGAGAGCACAGGGGACGGGACGGGACACAGGACGGGACACAAGATGGGACACAGGACAGGACAGAGGACGGGACACAGGATGGGACATAGGACGGGACACAGGACGTGACACAGGACGTGACACAGGACGGAACACAGGACACAGGACAGGACACAGGACGGGACAGAGGACGGGACACAGGACGTGACACAGGACGTGACACAGGACGGAACACAGGACACAGGACAGGACACAGGACGGGACAGAGGACGGGACACAGGACGGAACACAGGACAGGAAAGGACAGAACAGGACGGGACACAGGACGGAACACAGGACGGAACACAGGACGGGACACAGGACGGGACACAGGACGGGACACAGGACGGGACACAGGACGGGACACAGGACGGGAAAGGACAGAACAGGACGGGACACAGGACGGAACAGAAGACGGGACACAGGACAGGAAAGGAGAGAACAGGACAGGACAGGACCGAACACGACAGGACAGGACAGGACCGAACAGGACAGGACGAGACAGAACAGAACAGGACAGGACAGATCAGGACAGGACAGATCAGGACAGGACAGGTCAGGACAGGACAGATCAGGACAGGACCGAACACGACACGACAGGACCGAACAGGACAGGACAGGACGAGACAGAACAGAACAGAACAGGACAGGTCAGGACAGGACAGGACAGAACAGGACAGGGCAGGGCAGGGCAGAACATATTCACCTTGGGCAGTGCCGCAGGAGCTGGACTGGTCCCCGGATGACCTGAGATCTGGCGCGGAACGTTTTTGTCTCCGTACTCTGTGTTTCTGACCAGAGAAGGACAGCAGCGGGGACTTGAGGAGAGGCTCGATGAAGAACACGTCCTCTCCGGTGTGGACCAGCCCCGTCTGTGGACATTAACAATCAGAGACTCACCCACACTCAGCTGCTTCACAAACGCCCTGAAAACTGACAAAAAACTGTTCAAAAATGCTTTCAAATACATTTATTACCGAGTATTTATTGTCCCGCAGTTCAAGTGTTACATGTTTTTGTTATAATAGGTCTGAAGTTGGCTGAAGACGTTTTCCTGACTAAACCATGTTATCAAATGCCAAGACCTCAATACAGATGAGAACTGGACCTGAAGGAAGGATGAAGAGTAACGGTCATGGGCCCCAGAGCAGGCTTTAGCACCGGGCCCTACAAGGAACAAGTCTGGAGCCTTTTTTATGTTTTTGAATAAAACCCTAACAGAGGACAGTAGGCTTAGGCCCTCCAAGTCATATTCACAGTTTAAATCTGACAATACAGTCATTTCTAGGGTGGATTAAGGGCCCCTGCACCGTCTGAACGACCGGCCTGATGTCCGGCCCCTGATGAACAGAATGGACTTGGAACCAGGCCTCTGTCCAGGAGCAACACAACCACAGCATCACTGACCGCATGTCTCCTTCAAACACACACTTGTGGTCACTGGACTTGTGGTCACTGGACTTGTGCTCACTGGACCGTCGTCACTGGACCGTGGTCACTGGACCGTGGTCACTGGACCGTGGTCACTGGACTGTGGTCACTGGACTGTGGTCACTGGACTGTGCTCACTGGACTGTGCTCACTGGACTTGTGCTCACTGGACCGTCGTCACTGGACTGTAATCACTGGACTGTGGTCACTGGACTGTGCTCACTGGACTGTGCTCACTGGACTGTGCTCACTGGACTGTGCTCACTGGACTGTGCTCACTGGACTGTGCTGAATGGACTGTAATCACTGGACTGTGCTCACTGGACTTGTGCTCACTGGACTTGTGCTCACTGGACTGTGCTCACTGGACTGTGCTCACTGGACTGTGCTCACTGGACTGTGCTGAATGGACTGTAATCACTGGACTGTGCTCACTGGACTGTGCTCACTGGACTGTGCTCACTGGACTGTGCTCACTGGACTGTGCTGAATGGACTGTAATCACTGGACTGTGCTCACTGGACTTGTGGTCAGTTCTTTTGCCCTTGCCTGATCGTTGTGTAATAGTCGGTGCATTACATGAGGTCACGTGTGTGGGACTGACCAGACCCCGCAGGTGCTGACAGACGCGGGGGTCTGGTCACTGGACTTGTGCTCACTGGACTTGTGCTCACTGGACTTGTGCTCACTGGACTGTGCTCACTGGACTGTGCTCACTGGACTGTGCTCACTGGACTGTGCTCACTGGACTTGTGCTCACTGGACTGTGCTCACTGGACTGTGCTCACTGGACTGTGCTGAATGGACTGTGCTCACTGGACTTGTGCTCACTGGACTGTGCTCACTGGACTTGTGCTCACTGGACTTGTGCTCACTGGACCGTGCTCACTGGACCGTGCTCACTGGACCGTGGTCACTGGACTTGTGCTCACTGGACTTGTGCTCACTGGACTGTGCTCACTGGACTGTGCTCACTGGACTGTGCTCACTGGACTTGTGCTCACTGGACTTGTGCTCACTGGACTTGTGCTCACTGGACCGTGCTCACTGGACCGTGCTCACTGGACCGTGCTCACTGGACCGTGCTCACTGGACCGTGCTCACTGGACTTGTGCTCACTGGACTTGTGCTCACTGGACTTGTGCTCACTGGACCGTGCTCACTGGACCGTGCTCACTGGACTTGTGCTCACTGGACTTGTGCTCACTGGACTGTGCTCACTGGACTGTGCTCACTGGACTGTGCTCACTGGACTGTGCTCACTGGACTGTGCTCACTGGACTTGTGCTCACTGGACTTGTGCTCACTGGACTGTGCTCACTGGACTGTGCTCACTGGACTGTGCTCACTGGACTGTGCTCACTGGACTGTGCTCACTGGACTTGTGCTCACTGGACTTGTGCTCACTGGACTGTGCTCACTGGACTGTGCTGAATGGACTGTGCTCACTGGACTGTGCTCACTGGACTTGTGCTCACTGGACCGTGCTCACTGGACTTGTGCTCACTGGACTTGTGCTCACTGGACTTGTGCTCACTGGACTTGTGCTCACTGGACTGTGCTCACTGGACTTGTGCTCACTGGACTGTGCTCACTGGACTTGTGCTCACTGGACCGTGCTCACTGGACCGTGCTCACTGGACTTGTGCTCACTGGACTTGTGCTCACTGGACTGTGCTCACTGGACTGTGCTCACTGGACTGTGCTCACTGGACTTGTGCTCACTGGACTTGTGCTCACTGGACTTGTGCTCACTGGACTGTGCTCACTGGACTGTGCTCACTGGACTGTGCTCACTGGACTTGTGCTCACTGGACTTGTGCTCACTGGACTTGTGCTCACTGGACTGTGCTCACTGGACTGTGCTGAATGGACTGTAATCACTGGACTGTGCTCACTGGACTGTGCTCACTGGACTGTGCTCACTGGACTGTGCTCACTGGACTGTGCTGAATGGACTGTAATCACTGGACTGTGCTCACTGGACTGTGCTCACTGGACTGTGCTGAATGGACTGTAATCACTGGACTGTGCTCACTGGACTTGTGGTCAGTTCTTTTGCCCTTGCCTGATCGTTGTGTAATAGTCGGTGCATTACATGAGGTCACGTGTGTGGGACTGACCAGACCCCGCAGGTGCTGACAGACGCGGGGGTCTGGTCACTGGACTTGTGCTCACTGGACTTGTGCTCACTGGACTTGTGCTCACTGGACTTGTGCTCACTGGACTGTGCTCACTGGACTGTGCTCACTGGACTGTGCTCACTGGACTTGTGCTCACTGGACTGTGCTCACTGGACTGTGCTCACTGGACTGTGCTGAATGGACTGTGCTCACTGGACTTGTGCTCACTGGACTGTGCTCACTGGACTTGTGCTCACTGGACTTGTGCTCACTGGACCGTGCTCACTGGACCGTGCTCACTGGACCGTGGTCACTGGACTTGTGCTCACTGGACTTGTGCTCACTGGACTTGTGCTCACTGGACTGTGCTCACTGGACTGTGCTCACTGGACTTGTGCTCACTGGACTTGTGCTCACTGGACCGTGCTCACTGGACCGTGCTCACTGGACCGTGCTCACTGGACTTGTGCTCACTGGACTGTGCTCACTGGACTGTGCTCACTGGACTGTGCTCACTGGACTTGTGCTCACTGGACTTGTGCTCACTGGACTGTGCTCACTGGACTGTGCTGAATGGACTGTGCTCACTGGACTGTGCTCACTGGACTTGTGCTCACTGGACTGTGCTCACTGGACTTGTGCTCACTGGACCGTGCTCACTGGACCGTGCTCACTGGACCGTGCTCACTGGACTTGTGCTCACTGGACTTGTGCTCACTGGACTGTGCTCACTGGACTGTGCTCACTGGACTGTGCTCACTGGACCGTGCTCACTGGACCGTGCTCACTGGACTTGTGCTCACTGGACTTGTGCTCACTGGACTGTGCTCACTGGACCGTGCTCACTGGACCGTGCTCACTGGACCGTGCTCACTGGACCGTGCTCACTGGACTTGTGCTCACTGGACTTGTGCTCACTGGACTGTGCTCACTGGACTGTGCTCACTGGACTGTGCTCACTGGACTGTGCTCACTGGACTGTGCTCACTGGACTTGTGGTCAGTTCTTTTGCCCTTGCCTGATCGTTGTGTAATAGTCGGTGCATTACATGAGGTCACGTGTGTGGGACTGACCAGACCCCCGCAGGTGCTGACAGACGCCACGGAGCCGGGCTGGTCAAGCACAGACCCGGAGTAGAGACAGAGCTGCCCCGGGTCCAGCCTCCGCACCTCCGCGTCCGCGCCTCGCCGCTCCTCCACCACAAAGTCCCGCCACAGAAAGGACGTGTCCCGCGTCAGGTTTAGCACCAGGCGCCCCCCAAACGCCGGCAGCGCCACGAGGATGTCCCCCCCGGCGCTCCGGCCGGATCCCCCGCGGGAAGAAGACGCGTCCTGCGGGGAGCGCGGCCCGCGACGTGCCGCGTCCCGGGACAGGTGCGCCGCGGGTCCCGCCAGCAGCGTCGGGACCACCACATCCGTGTCCGGCAGCTCACAGCGCGCTGCGGGGTGGGAAGAGTTTCAGAATCAGCACGCCGCCCTTGCACGGACCTGACTGAGGGGGGGGGGGACGAGCCACGTAAAAAAAAACGCGGGGCGCAGCGACAGGACGTGTCCCGAGCGCGAGCGCATCGGAGCCGCGGACAGAGCGTGCCGCGGGTGCGTCTTACTTAAGGCCGGTCTGACCTACATCTGAAACACACAAAGCCCCGTGTGCGTGCGGGAAGAAGCGCGTACTCACCGCCCAACGCGAGGCAGAGCAGCAGCGGCAGCAGCGGCAGCCGCGAGGGGTCCGCGCGGCTGCGGCGCATGGTCGTCTCCGGTAACGGGCTGCGGGACGCGGGCGGTTCGGGACGAGGCCGCGGCGACACTTTTACTGATGCGGGAGAAGTTGGAGAAGTCTGACCGGAGCTCCTTGGGCTGGACACGCCTCCGCGGACCCGGGGGCGGCCCTCTGCTCCACGGTCATTGGTCCGGCTGCGCCCCGGGCCGCTCCTGATTGGCCGCGGCCGCTGTCCGTCACTGTCAAGGCTTGAAACCCTACACGTGGTTTCAGGAGGAGGAAAAAGAGGCTGGCGTCTGAGCGGAGTGTGTGAAACTCGTGTGGGAGATTTGGAAGAGTTGTGCCACCCGCAAAAGCGCGTTGTGTCCGAGCCGGAGGTTTCCACGGGCCGTAATGCACCGCGCGGGCCCCACACACTGAGGGAGGGGCCCCGGGGGTCTTATGCATATAGTGATTATAGGAAAAGAAGAATTAAAAAAGTTGTGTAATTTGTGTTAAGTGTGCTTAAAACGAGCGCATGAAGACTGCCAGGACCCGGGAGGAACGTGTTGGCCCCTGTTGGCCCCCCGGGGACGCACGCTGCCTGGGGCCACCGCGACCACCGTGAGGGCAGGACCCCCGGGCTGTGGGCTGACGCGGGGCTATGAATAGGCCACTATGAGACGCGTTACTGGGCAACGTTTCACTTTTCTATCGCGCACACATGTAGAGTATCCATCTGTCTGCTCCACTGTCGGAGCTCTAAGTCCCACTTTTATATTTATATTGAAAACGAGGCTCAAACTCTTAAGACTTGAACAAAGCAGAGACATAAGAATGAGTTTAAATGGAAGAAACAACTTAGATCTGTTATTTAAGATGATTAAAGTATGACACATAAAGGCTTTATTCTTCTCATCGTCTTTCCATCGAAACAGTGCAATACTGACTTAATCATGTGCAATACCGACTTAATCATGTGCAATACTGACTTAATCATGTGCAATACCGACTTAATCATGTGCAATACTGACTTAATCATGTGCAATACTGACTTAATCATGTGCAATACCGTCATAATCATGTGCAATACTGACTTAATCATGTGCAATACCGTCATAATCATGTGCAATACTGACTTAATCATGTGCAATACCATCATATTCATGTGCATATAGCTGATGTAAATAAGAGTGTTTACTTTACCATTATTATTAGTATTATTTTGTCTTACGCTAGCTATTTTTATTTTATTTTATCTTTATTTTCCCCTCCATTCCTTATTAAGAAATGAGAGGTTTTGTCTATAGTAGTTTTTGTTTATAAGAGTTCTTCTATTAAGAGTGTTTATTAAACTTCCTATAAGTGATCTGTCCTTTTCCTCTGTATCTACTGCGTTGCAACAACGAAATTTCCCCATGTGTGGACAATAAAGGCTTATCTTATAGATGGAGTGTTGCCCATAGCGACGCGAGTGGACGTCCCACTAATGTGAGGAGGTGGTCCGGTCCCAGCTCTGTGTGGGGATTGTGCATCTGAGCAAGACACTTCACCACATCATTATCCAAATATGAACGTGAGTCAGAGGCAGACGCGTCTCTTTATGTTATTACTAGTTTGTACAGAATCTGTTACACTCTGACCCGTCACAGTCACGGTTGCCATGGTAATACTTACCTCATGTGTTGCAGATTACAATATTTATCATAGTTATTTTAACACTCGATGGACACTACACTGTAATAACTGTGACACATGAAGAGATGAAGGACCATGTGTATTTAAAGGCCATAAACACTCGGTCCATTGTGTGGTTGTTTTAATGTTTCACTTTGTGTCTTTAAACTACACACGACAAATAGATCTGTCGTGGGTGTTTGCTGCACATGAACTGTCTCAAAAAGATGTTTCTAAAGTTACTTTATTTACAAGTGTAAATCATGTGAACACTTTGAGCGTGGGCAGCAGCGGTCAGTAGACAGTCTTGGATGGGCAGTGGGTGTCCAGAGGGGGCAGGAGTTCAGAGCAGCCGTTCTGGCCCTTCGCCTTGACCACACCCCTGTAGTGAGACTCCTCCTCTTCCTCCTCTGCGTCCTCTGCGTCCTCTGCGTCCTCTGTCTCCTCTGCGTCCTCTGTCTCCTCTGCGTCCTCTGTCTCCTCTGCGTCCTCTGTCTCCTCTGCATCACTTCTCTCGTCTTTGAGCAACTGCAACAGAAATCATGAGTTGGACTTTATTATTATAACGTTATGACATCATGGGTTTCAGAAGGATGAGAAGTCAGGACCGTTGCCATGGTGACTGCATGTGATATAACCCTCAAAATGTTGTATACAGTATATGGCAAGAAGTCTAAACCAGGACTAAAGGTCTGAAGTAGAATTAAACCAGGACTAAACCAGAAAAGAGTCTAAATCAGGACTAAAGGTCTAAATCAGAATTAAACCTGGATTAACTCAGAACTGAGTCTAAATCAGGAATAAAGGTCTAAATCAGAAGTAAATCAGGACTAAACTAGGACTAAACCAGGATTAAACCAGGACTAAATAGGACTAAAGGTCTAAATCAGAAGTAAACCAGGACTAAATCAGGACTAAAGGTCTAATTCAGAAGTAAACCAGGACTAAATCAGGACTAAAGGTCTAAATCAGAAGTAAACCAGGACTAAATCAGGACTAAAGGTCTAAATCAGAAGTAAACCAGGACTAAATCAGAACTAAAGGTCTAAATCAGACGTAAACCAGGACTAAATCAGGACTAAAGGTCTAATTCAGAAGTAAACCAGGACTAAATCAGGACTAAAGGTCTAAATCAGAAGTAAACCAGGACTAAATCAGGACTAAAGGTCTAAATCAGAAGTAACCCAGGACTAAATCAGGACCAAAGGTCTAAATCAGAAGTAACCCAGGACTAAATCATGACTAAAGGTCTAAAGTACACATTCACACACAGGCAGTCAGTGTGACCTTTGTGGAGTTAAACCGTAAACAAGTCGCACTAATACAAAAGGGTAAAGCAGGAGCAGTACCTGGCCAAAGAGCATCTTCTGGACCATGCGGAGGATCAAGTACGCCCAGAACACATGCAGCGCCTGTAGAACCAGCAGCATGGCGTTGAAGAAGTAGTACCCAAAGAAGGGCGGGAAGACCAGGGGAGGATACACCCAGGCACAGTGGATCAACCTGGGAAAAAGACAAAATCTGGACTATTACATCGACGTGGGACACTTTTGTTACGGGCGATCTTACCAAAACGGGAAAATGACAAGACGCGTCCACATGAAGACGACGGCGAACAGCACAAACAGGCCCTGGCACGTTCTCTCCCATTTGGCGTAGTTGAACATCTTTGCCGACTGAAACAGAGCCGCGTTAGTACGATGTAGAGGCTAAAGGTCACGGGGGCCCCTGGAGCCGTGGCCCACCTCGAGCAGCACGTCGGAGGCGTCGTGCACCAGCATCACCAGCGTGCCCACGCGGATGTAGTTGGCGCACCAGGAGAAGGACAGCAGCACCAGCGTGGCACAGTGGTGGACGATCTGCTCCCGGAAGTCCTGGAGATAGACACAAACGATGCACTCTGTGAACGATACATGCAAGGCCGATATACGAGGCCGATATCCGAGGCCGATATCCGAGACCGATATCCGAGACCGATATCCAAGACCGCTATCCAAAAACAATATCCAAGACCGATATCCAAAATCGATATCCAAGACCGATATCCAAGACTGATATCCAAAAACACTATCCAAGACCGATATCCAAAACCGTTATCCAAAACCGATATCCAAGACCGATATCCAAGACTGATATCCATAAACAATATCCAAGACCGATATCCAAGACTGATATCCAAAAACACTATCCAAGACCGATATCCAAAACCGTTATCCAAAACCGATATCCAAGACCGATATCCAAGACTGATATCCATAAACAATATCCAAGACCGATATCCAAGACTGATATCCAAAAACACTATCCAAGACCGATATCCAAAACCGTTATCCAAAACCAATATCCAAGACCGATATCCATAACCGTTATTCAAAACCGATATCAAGACCGATATCCAAGACCGACATCCAGGACCGCTATCCAAGACCGATATCCAAAACCGATATCCAAGACCGATATCCATAAACAATATCCTAGACCGATATCTAAGACCTCTATCCAAAAACAATATTCAAGACCGATATCCAAGACCGATATCCAAAACCGATATCCAAGACTGATATCCAAAAACACTATCCAAGACCGATATCCAAAACCGATATCCAAGACCGATATCCAAGACTGATATCCATAAACACTATCCAAGACCGATATCCAAAACCGATATCCAAGACCGATATCCAAGACTGATATCCATAAACAATATCCAAGACCGATATCCAAGACCGATATCCAAGACTGATATCCAAAGACACTATCCAAGACCGATATCCAAGACTGATATCCATAAACAATATCCAAGACCGATATCCAAGACCGCTATCCAAAAACACTATCCAAGACCGATATCCAAAACCGTTATCCAAAACTGATATCCAAGACCGATATCAAGACCGATATCCAAAACCGATATCCAAGACCGATATCCAAGACCGATATCCATAAACAATATCCAAGACCGATATCCAAGACTGATATCCATAAACAATATCCAAGACCGATATCCAAAACCGATATCCAAGACCGATATCCATAAACAATATCCAAGACTGATATCCATAAACAATATCCAAGACCGATATCCAAAACCGATATCCAAGACCGATATCCATAAACGATATCCAAGACCGATATCCAAAAACGATATCCAAGACCGATATCCAAAAACGATATCCAGAACCGATATCCAGAACCGATATCCAAGACCGATATCCAAAAACACTATCCAGAACCGATATCCAGAACCGATATCCAAAACGAATATCCAAAAATAATATTCAAACCCGATATTCAAAAACACTATCCAGAACCGATATCCAGAACCGATATCCAAAAACACTATCCAGAACCGATATCCAAAAAACGAATATCCAAAACCCATATTCAAAACCGATATCCAGAACCGATATCCAAAACGAATATCCAAAAATAATATTCAAACCCGATATCCAAAAACACTATCCAGAACCGATATCCAAAAACGAATATCTAAAACCCATATTCAAAACCAATATCCAGAACCGATATCCAAAACAAATATCCAAAAATAATATTCAAACCCGATATCCAAAAACACTATCCAGAACCGATATCCAAAAACGAATATCCAAAACCCATATTCAAAACCGATATCCAGAACCGATATCCAAAACGAATATCCAAAAATAATATTCAAACCCGATATTCAAAAACACAATCCAGAACCGATATCCAAGACTGATATCCAAAAACAATATCCAATACTCGTTCTTTTGTTAGGGTTAGGGTATTTGCTCAGGTCGGTATGGAACTGTTGACATCTATAGCCACGCCCACACATCATAGCCACGCCCACACATCGTAGCTAAGTTGTAGTAAAGTTCACAAATTAATGTTTTACTCTTTTAATATGATTATTGCCCTTTTATTAATATCGTAACTCGCTAGTTTGCTTGAAAAGACTCGCGATGACAGAATTGGGCGGTTAAGAAATTACCATTTCCATTTTCTTTTCTTTTTTCAAACAACGGATGTAAACAAAAACATAACACAGAGGGAACAACAAACAAACAAACAAACAAACAACAAAACAAGTGTAGCTGGTACTGAGTTGTAGGTCCTAGATACATCGTTTTAAAGCCAAGTAGGATGCCGGGCAACCAGGCAGCCAATAAATAAATCAATAAATCAATAAATAAATAAATACATAAATAAATCGATAAAATAAATAAAATAAATAAAATAAATAAAATAAATAAAATAAATAAAATAAATAAAATAAATAAATGAATGAATGAATGAATGAATTTTTACTGAATTCTTTCCAAGCATGATGTCTTGTGCTCCTCCATTGCGGTACATACACATGTTCCCACTCTTCATCTGTCATAACAAAATTCCCAAATCTTTTCCCGTTTATAATACGTCCAGTAGAGTGGCTGTTTCGATCAGTAATATGTGTTGTTAAGATATTATTCCCCTCGAGAGTTTCAATTGTTAAAAATTCCAATAAAATGATTAGACCGGTCAACGTTGTTTCCTCCTCCACAGTGTTATATTAGGTTTCCCTTTAAAATATATTAAAAACGTATACTCCTTTTGTATGTCATTGCGTCCCCATAACGACTGCAGTATTCCCACATCTAAAGCAGGACAAAAACACAATAACTACCGTAATATAGCAATGTGGCAAAAGACTAATGAATTAAAATACCAAATATGCTACAAAAATACTTGAAAGATTACCAGAGTAAGTGAACGCACGCCACAGCACGGAGACATAAACTGTAGTGCAGTATTTAAATGAATATATAAGATTACTAAATGATCATAATGTGTAATTGTGCAGAGTTGGACAAACCTTTCTCTTAATGTCGAAAGCCACACGGAGCAGCAGAGAGCCGTAGAAGCTCATCTCCAGGATGTAGTACCAGTACTGAGAGTCCAACATGGACTGTGGACACACAAAGTACCAGTTCATGAGTCAATGTGTACTTGAAATAAGATTATTTTTCATTGTCAATTGTTATTATTATTATTACATTTTTCCATTTGTAGTCCCGCTCAATGGTTCTCAAACTCTTCAGTACCGCTTAAGAAAATATTTGGCCTTCCAAGTACCATCAGTTCCCAACCTGCAGTATATCTAGCCTGAATTATAATGAACATGAGAATAAACCAGGTCTAAAATGAGACTAAACTATGGATAAAGTAGTTCTACATAATGATTAACCCAAAGAAGGACAACTACGTGAATAGATTATGTCTCCAAATGAAGCAAATACTCAAACTGCAAAAGGACAAACGTACCACCGGAGGTACAAAGCCCACGGTTTGAGAAACACAGATCCAGCTCAAATCTAACTCAACCCAAAGAGTATAAAACACTACGTACCTGTTTCGGAAAACCTCTCCATATTTCTTTGGTGTCATAAAACCATTCTTTCTACAAAATAAACAACAAACACATGTAAAAGGGTCATCGCCGCAGTCGGTACATTAAATATCTTTCAAAAAAATGGAACAATGACAATATTAAGTTAAGATAATAATAATAATAATAATGATGATAATAAAAATAATAATAATAATAATAATAATAATAAATATAGCCGCAAGCGGCAATGATCGGCCCTCGCCACGCCGCCGCCACGCCGCTGCCACACCGCCGCCACACCGCAAGAGGAGGGGGCGCTAACGCGCCCCAATTGTCCTTTACTGCTGAATCTGTGACGCTGTCACATCTTCTCCCCTTTGTTTTACCATCAAAAAGCAATTTTATTTTGAATTCTTGGCAAAATGTGCGGCTTTGCCGCACAGACACCGTGACTCTTAGAATAAAAATGTGGATAACTTTTGATGGTCCACCCCTGAAGATGAGTCTCACCAAATTTCAGGTTAATAGGCCCTAAGAGGAGTTTGTGAAAGTCTAAAGTGTAAACATGTTCTGGCGATTTCCCCATTGGAATAACATGGAAGGTTTCGGTCATCGTTACGGCAACGCCATAACAATTATGACATGGGTCTCATTGACTTTTTTGATGGGGATTCTAAAATTGAGTTGTGTGTCAAATTTCATATAATTTCGCAAAACTAAACATTTAACCTCCATATAAAATCTGTAGGGGGCGCTGTGGCGCCAAATTAATTTATTTCACTTCAAGTAGGTTTAGGGCAAAGAGTTTAACAACTGATTCTAATTTGACGCAATTCGGACTTTATCTGCGCAAACGGCAGAAATGTAAAATTTGGGAGATTTCTGAAATTCTAGCTAGACAGGTATCAATGTAATTTGGATAACTTTTGATGTCCCACTCCTCAGTAGCATTTTCACCAAATTTCAGCATTTTAGGGCCAACGCCCTGGGAGGAGTTCGTAAAAGTACGACGTTTGGAAAAACTCCGAAGTCATGTTTAGCCATTATTGAAGCAATATGGCCGACATTTGGTTGGGCGGACGGCATTGCCGTAATAATATTTTTTACTTCTCTTGTCACCATCTACCTCTGCGCCAAATTTCATGATTCTACGATCAGATTTTTTTTGGGTCATTTCCCATCTCTCAATGCATTTTTGGTACATTTGGGGGCGCTGACGCGCCAATTTTTTTATTTTAGAAAAGGGAAATAGCCAGCATGTAGAGAGGCACGATTTTTAGAGGTGTGCAAATTTTTGTGACTTTTCGTCAATGTTCACTGGGTGAAAAATAGGGGGGTTGGTCCCGAGAAGAAGAAGAAGAAGAAGAAGAAGAAGAAGAAGAAGAAGAAGAAGAAGAAGAAGAAGAAGAAGAAGAAGAAGAAGAAGAAGAAAGAATAATATTCCGATGCGAAAACAATGTTTCCCATTTTTCAAATATCATAAACTATACACTTTGTGTTTTTGGCCCTCTATACAGTAATAATGTTAAATTTTTGCATTACATGCTTATATGCACGGAACATGCAAGAGATGGGGAACGTATTTGTGAGGTACTTAGCGCAAATGAGTGCTTTATATGGGGATGACGACCGCTTCATCTCAATGTAAAGTGCTCGTTTAGTGCGCACTTTTGCACGGGCTTCGCCCGTTTACAACGGTAATGTTCCATTTTCCTACTACTATTAGTATGCACGGGGCGTGCATGAGTGAAGGAGTGCGTTAGTGAGTGTTTGGAAGTGGGCGAGCGCTTCGCGCTCGATTTCGCAGCCGTGCTTCGCACAGCCTTACGAGATTAATAGGCCTCTCGCCAGCTTGTGGCGCTCGGGCCTAATAATAATGATGAAAATAAAAATAATAATAATAAAGATTATAATAATGATAATAATAATGATAATAATCATAATAATCATAAAGGTGATAATAATAATAATAATAATAATAATAATAATAATAATAATAATAATAATGACACTTTACTGACATCATAGAGGGCCAGAATTCCCCCACAAAACGCAAACACGTAGAAGAAGAACCTCCAGCTGTGAACACAAACAGAGGCGGGTGATGAGCCTGAGAATGGGTGACATAAACGAGGCGCGTCCATCACTCACAAGGCCTCTGTAAACTTCCTCAGCACGCCAGGCTGGTCCAGACGCCTCCGCCTCCGGAACCATCGCTCCACCTCCCGGACGCTCAGCCCAGTCTTCTTGCACAGCCCCGTCACATCTGCCTGAGAGAGATGGAGGTTAAAGAGACTCCACCTTCATCAGAGTGTCACGCTTAATGTGGTGACGGTGTCGGACGAGTGTTAAAGAACAGCCACATTTTAAAATCTGGGATATGGATGTTCTTACTCTCTAAGTGCTCTCAAATGTTTGACTCTTGTCTGCTCTCAATGCTGTACCTGTGACTGCTGTTGGCTTCTCAGTGCTGTACCTGTGACTGCTGTTGGCTTCTCAGTGCTGTACCTGTGACTGCTGTTGGTTTCTCAGTGCTGTACCTGTGACTGCTGTTGGCTTCTCAGTGCTGTACCTGTGACTGCTGTTGGCTTCTCAGTGCTGTACCTGTGACTGCTGTTGGCTTCTCAGTGCTGTACCTGTGACTGCTGTTGGCTTCTCAGTGCTGCACCTGTGACTGCTGTTGGCTTCTCAGTGCTGCACCTGTGAGGGCTGTTGGCTTCTCAGTGCTGTACCTGTGACTGCTGTTGGCTTCTCAGTGCTGCACCTGTGACTGCTGTTGGCTTCTCAGTGCTGTACCTGTGACTGCTGTTGGCTTCTCAGTGCTGTACCTGTGACTGCTGTTGGCTTCTCAGTGCTGTACCTGTGACTGCTGTTGGCTTCTCAGTGCTGTACCTGTGACTGCTGTTGGCTTCTCAGTGCCGTACCTGTGAGGGCTGCCTGCTCTTAGTGCTGTACCTGTGACTGCAGTTGGCTTCTTAGTGCTGTACCTGTGACTGCAGTTGGCTTATTAGTGCTGTACCTGTGAGGGCTGCCTGCTCTTAGTGCTGTACCTGTGACTGCAGTTGGCTTCTTAGTGCTGTACCTGTGACTGCAGTTGGCTTCTTAGTGCTGTACCTGTGAGGGCTGCCTGCTCTTAGTGCTGTACCTGTGACTGCTGTTGGCTTGTCAGTGCTGTACCTGTGAGGGTTGCCTGCTCTGTTTGCCATAATAATGCTCCAGAACAGGAATATTTTCAGTTTGAACCCGGCTCCTCCTCTTGACACCTGCCTTCAGCGCCAGGGGCGTGGCTATCCACCTAAATAATCATCAAAACAATTATAACTCGAAGTAAAATTGTTTGTTTATCAGTGTCTAAACCAGACCTAATCCAACTCCAGGGCATAGCTGCGGCAACAGTTACCATGACAACTAACACTGTTAACACCAAGTTTATCCAGGCTAAAATTACAATTTGGCAACGTTCACAATGATCTGTTCACCCGAATATTCTACTGCATATGAACTCAACTGCGTCCTTTATTACGTCAAATAAAATGATAATGATAATTACAACAATAACAACAATGATAATAATGATAATAATAATAATAATAAGAAAAATAACAATAATATTAATAATGATTATGATGGTGCAAATAATAATAACAATAAAAAATATAGCCGCAAGCGGCAATGATCGGCCCTCGCCACGCCGCCGCCATGCCGCAAGAGGAGGGGGCGCTAACGCGCCCCAATTGTCCTTTTAGTACGCCTACTGCTGAATCTGTGACGCTGTCACATCTTCTCCCCTTTGTTTTACCATCAAAAAGCAATTTTATTTTGAATTCTTGGCAAAATGTGCGGCTTTGCCGCACAGACACCGTGACTCTTTGAATAAAAATGTGGATAACTTTTGATGGTCCACCCCTGAAGATGAGTCTCACCAAATTTCAGGTTAATATGTCTAATGCCCTAAGAGGAGTTCGTGAAAGTCTAAAGTGTAAACATGTTCTGGCGATTTCCCCATTGGAATAACATGGAAGGTTTCGATCATCGGTCTCATTGACTTTTTTGATGGGGATGCTAAAATTGAGTTGTGTGTCAAATTTCATATAATTTCGCAAAACTAAACATTTAACCTCCATATAAAATCTGTAGGGGGCGCTGTGGCTCCAAATTAATTTATTTCACTTCAAGTAGGTTTAGGGCAAAAAGTTTAACAACTGATTCTAATTTGACGCAATTCGGACTTTATCTGTGCAAACGGCAGAAATGTTAAATTTGGGAGATTTCTGAAATTCTAGCTACAGTTTGCGGCTTCGCCGCTCAGAGACTGTGACAGGTATCAATGTAATTTGGATAACTTTTGATGTCCCACTCCTCAGTAGCATTTTCACCAAATTTCAGCTTTTTAGGGCCAACGCCCTGGGAGGAGTTCGTAAAAGTACGACGTTTTGAAAAACTCCCGAGTCATGCTTAGCCATTTTTGAAGCAATATGGCCGACATTTGGTTGGGCGGACGGCGTTGCCGTAGTAATATTTTTTACATCTCTTGTCACCATCTACCTCTGCGCCAAATTTCATGATTCTCCGATCAGATTTTTTTTGGGTCATTTCCCATCTCTCAATGCATTTTTGGTACATTTGGGGGCGCTGACGCGCCAATTTTTTTAATTTTAGAAAAGGGAAATAGCCAGAATGTAGAGAGGCACGATTTGTGTGCAAATTTTTGTGACTTTTCGTCAATGTTCACTGGGTGAAAAATAGGGGGGTTGGTCCCGAGAAGAAGAAGAAGAAGAAGAAGAAGAAGAAGAAGAAGAAGAAGAAGAAGAAGAAGAAGAAGAAGAAGAAGAAGAAGAAGAAGAAGAAGAAGAAAGAATAATATTCCGATGCGAAAACAATGTTTCCCATTTTTCAAATATCATAAACTATACATTTTCGGAAAGCGCTCGCGCTTTCCTACCTCATGGTGTGGGTCCCTGGTCACTGACGGGTACTCCCGTCACTGACGGGTTAATTTTGAGTGGGCTCCGCCCACTTTGTGTTTTTGGCCCTCTATACAGTAATAATGTTCAATTTTTGCATTACATGCTTATATGCACGGAACATGCAAGAGATGGGGAACGTATTCGTGAGCTACTTAGCGCAAATGAGTGCTTTATATGGGAATGACGACCGCGTGCTCGTTTAGTGCGCACTTTTGCACGGACTTCGCCCGTTTACAACGGTAATGTTCCATTTTCCTACTACTAATTAGTATGCACGGGGCGTGCATGAGTGAAGGAGTGCGTTAGTGAGTGTTTGGAAGTGGGCGAGCGCTTCGCGCTCAATTTCGTGCGCACTTTCGCACGGCCTTACGAGATTAATAGGCCTCTTGCCAGCTTGTGGCGCTCGGGCCTAATAATGACAACAATAATAATGATGATAATAATAAAAGTACCTCTCAAACATGAATCGGACGAGCAGGAAGCCCACGGTGAAGGGGGCGGCGGCGTACAGGTGCGAGGCCTTGGCGTAGACCCGGCCCTCCCTGTCCTCCAGGTCGGCCCACGTCAGGTTCTCCGGGAGCCACAGGCGGTCCCACCAGAACCACTCGTACACGGCGCCCAGCATGCTGCACGCAAACACACAAACGGTCACACTAAACGCAAACGTGCCACGCCTCTTGCCACGCCCCGTCCCACACCGCATGGCTCTGTTGACAAAGCAAATATTGAGCCGGAGATTGTTCCCACCTTGTTCAAAGTGTCGCAGCAGGATGTCTTTGTGAAGTAAAAGTCTTTTTAAAGTAGGTTAGAGAGATTAGCGACGTGGACCAGTGAAAGTCGACAGAGAGTCTACAAAGGGTCTTTACAAAGGGCCCTGACCGGTGTTGCCCCTATCAACGGTCATGTCTGAGTCGTATTGACACAACACACAGAGAGTGATCGCGTCCGACCGCTTTTCCACGGTTTTAACTGTCATTTTACGCCAAAGCGGCAGAAAAGCAAGCACAGCGTTTGTATTCTGAATGTCTGTAAATGTCCACAGTGAAATAGTCTTTTTAGAGCAGATTTAAAGTTGTTTCATGGTCAAAAATCAGCATTTAGAATTTTCACAATGAGTGAATGTTTGTAAGTGATTCTCCTTTGTGTCAATCTGAGTTTAGACCAGATTTATATCAGTTATAAACCCGGTTTAGACTCGGTAGAGCCTGGTCCAGTCTCAGTTTAGACCTGGTGGTGACTTAGTTTAGTCTAATGTGCAAGGAACAGGCAACTTTACACCTTTAATTGTCATGAAAAAGCATAAACGACTTATTTCATAATAAACATATAGTTTAAACAGAATGATTTGCTGAATTAATAACTCCAAATCCCTTAAATAGTAACTGCATCACTCTTTGTTTACTGTGGATTAACTATATTATGTGTGTTCAAGGTACAATCACTATGCAAATGTTTCTCCACACCACTTTGCCAAAGCGCAGCCGCTGCAGGTGTCCAGTGACAAAACAACAAGAATACATGTATATAAATGTGTTATATACGTGTTATATACGTGTTATATACGTGTTATATACGTGTAAGCTGCAGAGAGACGCACTTACCTGGAGCAGCGGAGAGTCCCGGATCATAAATGTCACTCCTGGATTCTCAGATGAGCTCCAGCCCCTGATCCTTTGTTTGACATTCTTCTGGGCAGGGCACACCTATGCGGACACAATCACCTGGGAACCCCCCCTGCCCCCGCCTCTGCCAAGTACAAACACAAAGGCCTCGCTTATGTGTGCCGTATCTGGTGACGCCGCTCACACAGGAGCAGACTCGGGCCTGCAGGGCAATGTGCAGGGCAATGTGCAGGGCAATGCAGGGCTGTGCAGGGCAACGCAGGGCAGTGCAGGGCAATGCAGGGCAGTGCAGGGCTGTGCAGGGCAACGCAGGGCAGTGCAGGGCAATGCAGGGCAGTGCAGGGCTGTGCAGGGCAACGCAGGGCAGCGCAGGGCAATGCAGGGCAGTGCAGGGCTGTGCAGGGCAACGCAGGGCAGCGCAGGGCAGCGCAGGGCAGTGCAGGGCTGTGCAGGGCAGCGCAGGGCAGCGCAGGGCAGTGCAGGGCAGTGCAGGGCTGTACAGGGCAACGCAGGGCAGCGCAGGGCAGCGCAGGGCAGTGCAGGGCAGTGCAGGGCTGTACAGGGCAGCGCAGGGCAGCGCAGGGCAGCGCAGGGCAGTGCAGGGCTGTACAGGGCAGTGCACGGCAGTGCAGGACAACGCAGGGCAACGCAGGGCAACGCAGGGCAGTGTAGGCATTGCAGGGCAACGCAGTGCTGTGCAGGGCAATGCAGGGCAATGCAGGGAAGTGTAGGGCAACGCAGGGCTGTGCAGGGCAGTGTAGGGCAACGCAGGGCAATGCAGGGCAGTGCAGGGCTGTGCAGGGCTGTGCAGGGCTGTGCGGGGCAGTGCAGTTTTTTAACTGTTGACACACTTTTCTTACGGAGAAGCTCCGCCTCCATTTACAGCACAAGGATAATATCTCAGGCGTGTGCAGTGAGTTTCACAATAAAGCCTCACTGCAGGTGGCAAACGCAGAGACTTTTATGTTGAAAGCAGCACACGGGACGCGTCTGGTGTTTATCCGGGAGCCTAGCAACCGACCGACGCGGCTCCTGAGATTTTCTAAATAATCTAGACTCAAAATAATCAAAAATCGTATCTACCTCTGTATCTACCTGCGTTGCACCAATGAAATTTCCCCATGTGGGACAATAAAGGATTATCTTATCTTATCTTATCTTAAATGTGTTCCAGACCCCGACTCTGACACCCATTACCACCACACAACTCTATATATGTTTTAAACGGTCAAATTAGACCTTCACAAATGTTGTTTCATATTGTAATAATGTTATAGATATTTAGTTGTTATTAACCAATATTATTTAAGATGTGTTAGTGGGTCAGGTGTTAGTGGGTCAAGACACTGGGATCAGTACATTCATATTACTGTATGTTGTGCCCCTCCTGTACCCTCCTGTGCCCCTCCTGTACCCTCTTGTGCCCCTCCTGTACCCTCCTGTGCCCCTCCTGTACCCTCTTGTGCCCCTCCTGTACCCTCCTGTGCCCTCCTGTGCCCCTCCTGTGCCCCTCCTGTACCCTCCTGTGCCCTTCCTGTGCCCCTCCTGTACCCTCCTGTGCCCTCCTGTGCCCCTCTTGTGCCCTCCTGTACCCTCCTATGCCCCTCCTGTACCCTCCTGTGCCCCCCTGTACCCTCCTGTACCCCTCCTGTACCCTCTTGTGCCCCTCCTGTACCCTCCTGTGCCCCTCCTGTGCCCCTCCTGTATCCTCCTGTGCCCTTCCTGTGCCCCTCCTGTGCCCTCCTGTGCCCCTCTTGTGCCCTCCTGTACCCTCCTGTGCCCTCCTGTGCCCCTCCTGTACCCTCCTGTACCCTCCTATGCCCCTCCTGTACCCTCCTGTGCCCCCCTGTACCCTCCTGTGCCCCTCCTGTACCCTCTTGTGCCCCTCCTGTACCCTCCTGTGCCCCTCCTGTGCCCCTCCTGTGCCCCTCCTGTACCCTCCTGTGCCCTTCCTGTGCCCCTCCTGTGCCCTCCTGTGCCCCTCTTGTGCCCTCCTGTACCCTCCTGTGCCCTCCTGTGCCCCTCCTGTACCCTCCTGTGCCCTCCTGTGCCCCTCTTGTGCCCTCCTGTACCCTCCAATGATAATATTGTCTGGAGCCATCACTGCCTCGTGCCCTCCAGCAGAGGGTACTGTTGCACTTACAGCTTTTATGAAGTGTTGAAATCAGGACAAAACATGCAACTCAAGTCATGAAGTATTTTAATTAATGTAACAGTTAAATACATAAAGCTCCATCACAGTTTATACGTAGTGCTCGCTGTGACCAGAAGGGGGCAGTAATGCAATGTCAACTTTACTCAGACTCTACAGAGGAAGAAGGGAAAGAGCAGAGGCGCGTGAGCGTCCCAGAAGCAGAGGATGGACCGCGCCACAAGTTTAAAGAGAACAAGTCCAGGGCCGAGATGAGCGGAGAGACTGTCCCGGAGCCGCTGGCCCCTCTGGAGGAGCCGCTGGCCCCTCTGGAGGAGCCGCTGGCCCCTCTGGAGGAGCTGTACCACTGTGTCGTGTCTGTAGACTGTCCCAGCCTCACACCCGCACACTCCGCGCGCCTGCTGCGCTCCTGCCTGTGCGCGCATGGAGCCGGGGAGGGTGCTCCTGAGCCCGGGTGTGAGGGTGCTCCTGAGGGTGCTCCTGAGGGTGCTCTTGAGGGTGCCAGAGGCCCGGAGCTCCTGTGTGTGGGTCTGACTGTGCTGGAGCAGCTGTTGTGCCGCCTCACCGAGAGCAAAGGGGCCCCTGAGTTCCACCTGTTCGCTGAGGAGACTTGGAGTCTGCTCCAGCCTGATGCCATGTGCGCCCTGGTGGGTGCAGAGTCTCTGTGAGCTCCAGGCTGTGGGACAGTGGGACAGGTGGGACTAAACCTCTCTGATGTTGTGTTGCAGCTGCAGCAGTGTCACTCGGAGGACCCGCTCGTGCGTCATCTGAGTGTCACGTGTGTCTCCGCCGCTGTCATCAACCAACTGCACCACGTGAGCATCTGTCTGACGCACACGAGCCCTGTTTCACCTGGAGCTGAGAGGGAGGCGGGACATCCTGCCTCTAGTGGTCATAGTGACCATGGGGTCAGGGCTTAGGGGTCAGGGGTCAGGTCCTAGGTCACATTAGTCACATTGGCTCCTCTTGTGTTTTGTGCAGGGCTCGATCAGTGATGAGTGGGGTCAGTGGTGTCTTCTGGCCCTTTGCCCGTCCTCTTGTCCCTCGGGGCCCCTCTGTCCCTCTGGGCCCTTCTGTCCCTCGGGGCCCCCTGTGCATGCTTGTGTCCGCTCCTTGACAGAGGTCCTCAGACGGCTGCTGAAGGGACGACACCACGGTAACCACTCTTATTACCGGTAACTATTTATTATTAGTTACTACATTAATAAACATGAAGTCTAAATGCACCGGATCTGATCATTTAATACAATATATGAATATAATGCTTACATCGATCCTTAATATTGTTTCTATGGAATGATTTATCCTTCAAACTAGAACATATGATACTTTTAATTAGCAATATACTAGTAATGACTAATGAAACACCAGTACATGATGTAGGTGTCATATTTATGAGTAAAGTGTATTATTAATTAAGACAAATTAGATAAGATTTATTATTTTTTACAGATTAATTGAATAATGCTTCTGCTGTTAAAGGAAATATATCTTGGTTTAGGTTTTAGAGTTTGTATTTGTCGAGACAATAACTACATCTCCAGTTCAACACTGGTTTCATTATTAGTTCATGTTCTAAAGGAAAATGTGAAACTGTCTTTTTATTCATCGCTGGAAATTCAAGTAAAGAAAGTTTGTTTTCTCTTTTTAGACTTCACAGAGAAAGTACTGGTCGAATTCGACTCCAGCCTGTCGGCCTTCTGCTCCCAGCTGCTGAGTGTGGACGCAGGGGCCCCTGGTGGAACTTGGGGGGCCCCTGATGGAGCTTGGGGGTCCACCGTGAGCCTGATGCTGGACCTGCTGGAGGTGCTGTGCGCCTGCAGGAGTGCGTGTGAACTTCAGGGCGTGGCCGTGGGGGGGCAGTGCCTGCTCTGCCTCTGCGCCTCTAAACTGCTGACCCTCTGCTCCTGCCCGCTCCCGCCCGGGCTCAGGCGCAGAGTGCTGCTCGTCCTGAAGAGGGCGCTGGTGCAGAGGGCGGGGGAGGACTGGACCGGGGGACACTCGGGGACACTCCGGTGCAGTGATGTCCTCCTGCTGGCCAACAGCGTGCTGCGGGCGGCGGCTGAAGGAGGGCTGAGGGGCGTCGCCGTGGAGGGGGAGTGCTTCTTCGGGGGCGCGCGGGCGGTCGGGACGGGTCCTTCTGGGGACAACGTGACCCTCAGAGCGCTGGGCCTCGTCCTGCTCAAGTCCATGGAGCTGCAGTGTCAAGCCAACGGCCCAGGTATGATTCAAGAAATGAGTTCAAACATATATATTTGATTTAACCATAACAGGTAAAATAAAATATATATATATACAACATACATTCTACATGATAACACATGTTTGAATAAAGTTCTTTAGGTTTGAAAATAATATAAAATAGTCAATATTAAGCACTGATGTGATAGGAGTGTATTTGCCGTGCAGTTCCTTCACTCCTGCGCCTCCAGAGCCTGTGGGACGTCCTGCCCGTGGACCCGTCCCTGCCCGTGGACCCGTCTCTGCCCGTGGACCCGTCCCTGCCCGTGGACCCGTCCCTGCCCGTGGACCCGTCTCTGCCCGTGGACCCGTCCCTGCCCGTGGACCCGTCCCTGCCCGTGGACCCGTCTCTGCCCGTGGACCCGTCTCTGCCCGTGGACCCGTCCCTGCCCGTGGACCCGTCTCTGCCCGTGGACCCGTCCCTGCCCGTGGACCCGTCCCTGCCCGTTGACCCGTCAGCGCCCCCCTCAGGCCATCACCGCTGCTCCAGGCTCAGCTCTGTGTTCGGAGAGCAAGATGACGACATGATGGAAGCGGCCAAAGCTCTGCTCTGCATTTACCTGCACCACAGGTTACACAGGTTACCATGACACCACAGGTTACCATGACACCACAGGTTACATGACACCACAGGTTACATGACACCACAGGTTACATGACACCACAGGTTACATGACACCACAGGTTACCATGACACCACAGGTTACATGACACCACAGGTTACATGACACCACAGGTTACCATGACACCACAGGTTACCATGACACCACAGGTTACCATGACACCACAGGTTACATGACACCACAGGTTACCATGACACCACAGGTTACATGACACCACAGGTTACCATGACGCCACAGGTTACATGACGCCACAGGTTACATGACACCACAGGTTACCATGACACCACAGGTTACATGACACCACAGGTTACATGACACCACAGGTTACATGACGCCACAGGTTACATGACGCCACAGGTTACATGACGCCACAGGTTACACAGGTTACCATGACACCACAGGTTACATGACACCACAGGTTACATGACACCACAGGTTACCATGACACCACAGGTTACATGACACCACAGGTTACATGACACCACAGGTTACATGACGCCACAGGTTACATGACGCCACAGGTTACATGACGCCACAGGTTACACAGGTTACCATGACACCACAGGTTACATGACACCACAGGTTACATGACACCACAGGTTACATGACACCACAGGTTACATGACACCACAGGTTACATGACACCACAGGTTACCATGACACCACAGGTTACATGACGTCACAGGTTACCATGACACCACAGGTTACATGACACCACAGGTTACATGACACCACAGGTTACCATGACACCACAGGTTACATGACGTCACAGGTTACCATGACACCACAGGTTACATGACACCACAGGTTACATGACGCCACAGGTTACCATGACGCCACAGGTTACATGACGCCACAGGTTACATGACGCCACAGGTTACATGACACCACAGGTTACCATGACGCCACAGGTTACATGACACCACAGGTTACCATGACACCACAGGTTACATGACACCACAGGTTACATGACGCCACAGGTTACCATGACGCCACAGGTTACATGACACCACAGGTTACCATGACACCACAGGTTACCATGACACCACAGGTTACATGACGTCACAGGTTACCATGACACCACAGGTTACATGACACCACAGGTTACATGACGCCACAGGTTACCATGACGCCACAGGTTACATGACGCCACAGGTTACATGACGCCACAGGTTACATGACACCACAGGTTACCATGACGCCACAGGTTACATGACACCACAGGTTACCATGACACCACAGGTTACATGACACCACAGGTTACATGACGCCACAGGTTACCATGACGCCACAGGTTACATGACACCACAGGTTACCATGACACCACAGGTTACCATGACACCACAGGTTACCATGACACCACAGGTTACCATGACGCCACAGGTTACATGACACCACAGGTTACATGACACCACAGGTTACCATGACACCACAGGTTACCATGACACCACAGGTTACATGACACCACAGGTTACCATGACACCACAGGTTACATGACAACCCACAGGTTACCATGACACCACAGGTTACATGACACCACAGGTTACCATGACGCCACAGGTTACCTGACAACACAGGTTACATGACACCACAGGTTACCATGACACCACAGGTTACATGACGCTACAGGTTACCTGACACCACAGGTTACCATGACACCACAGGTTACCATGACACCACAGGTTACATGACGCCACAGGTTACATGACACCACAGGTTACCATGACGCCACAGGTTACATGACGCCACAGGTTACATGACACCACAGGTTACATGACACCACAGGTTACATGACACCACAGGTTACATGACACCACAGGTTACATGACACCACAGGTTACATGACACCACAGGTTACAATGACGCCACAGGTTACATGACGCCACAGGTTACACAGGTTACCATGACACCACAGGTTACATGACACCACAGGTTACATGACACCACAGGTTACATGACACCACAGGTTACCATGACGCCACAGGTTACATGACGCCACAGGTTACCATGACACCACAGGTTACATGACACCACAGGTTACATGACGCCACAGGTTACATGACACCACAGGTTACATGACACCACAGGTTACCATGACACCACAGGTTACCATGACACCACAGGTTACATGACACCACAGGTTACCATGACACCACAGGTTACATGACAACCCACAGGTTACCATGACACCACAGGTTACATGACACCACAGGTTACCATGACGCCACAGGTTACCTGACAACACAGGTTACATGACACCACAGGTTACCATGACACCACAGGTTACATGACGCTACAGGTTACATGACGCCACAGGTTACATGACACCACAGGTTACATGACACCACAGGTTACATGACACCACAGGTTACATGACACCACAGGTTACATGACACCACAGGTTACATGACACCACAGGTTACAATGACGCCACAGGTTACATGACGCCACAGGTTACATGACACCACAGGTTACATGACACCACAGGTTACCATGACGCCACAGGTTACCATGACGCCACAGGTTACATGACGCCACAGGTTACCATGACACCACAGGTTACATGACACCACAGGTTACATGACGCCACAGGTTACCATGACGCCACAGGTTACATGACGCCACAGGTTACATGACACCACAGGTTACCATGACGCCACAGGTTACATGACACCACAGGTTACCATGACACCACAGGTTACATGACACCACAGGTTACCATGACGCCACAGGTTACCATGACGCCACAGGTTACATGACGCCACAGGTTACATGATGCCACAGGTTACATGACGCCACAGGTTACATGACACCACAGGTTACCATGACACCACAGGTTACATGACACCACAGGTTACATGACACCACAGGTTACATGACACCACAGGTTACATGACACCACAGGTTACATGACGCCACAGGTTACCATGACGCCACAGGTTACATGACACCACAGGTTACCATGACACCACAGGTTACCATGACACCACAGGTTACATGACACCACAGGTTACCATGACACCACAGGTTACATGACACCACAGGTTACCATGACACCACAGGTTACATGACGCCACAGGTTACCTGACACCACAGGTTACATGACACCACAGGTTACCATGACACCACAGGTTACATGACGCCACAGGTTACCTGACACCACAGGTTACCATGACACCACAGGTTACCATGACACCACAGGTTACATGACGCTACAGGTTACCTGACACCACAGGTTACCATGACACCACAGGTTACCATGACACCACAGGTTACATGACGCCACAGGTTACATGACACCACAGGTTACCATGACGCCACAGGTTACATGACGCCACAGGTTACATGACGCCACAGGTTACATGACACCACAGGTTACATGACACCACAGGTTACCATGACACCACAGGTTACATGACACCACAGGTTACATGACACCACAGGTTACATGACGCCACAGGTTACCTGACACCACAGGTTACATGACACCACAGGTTACCATGACACCACAGGTTACATGACGCCACAGGTTACCTGACACCACAGGTTACCATGACACCACAGGTTACCATGACACCACAGGTTACATGACGCCACAGGTTACCATGACGCCACAGGTTACATGACACCACAGGTTACATGACGCCACAGGTTACATGACGCCACAGGTTACATGACACCACAGGTTACCATGACGCCACAGGTTACATGACACCACAGGTTACCATGACACCACAGGTTACATGACACCACAGGTTACATGACACCACAGGTTACATGACACCACAGGTTACATGACACCACAGGTTACCATGACACCACAGGTTACCATGACACCACAGGTTACATGACGCCACAGGTTACATGACACCACAGGTTACATGACACCACAGGTTACCATGACACCACAGGTTACCATGACACCACAGGTTACATGACACCACAGGTTACCATGACACCACAGGTTACATGACAACCCACAGGTTACCATGACACCACAGGTTACATGACACCACAGGTTACCATGACGCTACAGGTTACCTGACAACACAGGTTACATGACACCACAGGTTACCATGACACCACAGGTTACATGACGCTACAGGTTACCTGACACCACAGGTTACCATGACACCACAGGTTACCATAACACCACAGGTTACATGACGCCACAGGTTACATGACACCACAGGTTACCATGACGCCACAGGTTACATGACGCCACAGGTTACATGACGCCACAGGTTACATGACACCACAGGTTACATGACACCACAGGTTACATGACACCACAGGTTACCATGACACCACAGGTTACATGACACCACAGGTTACATGACACCACAGGTTACATGACACCACAGGTTACATGACACCACAGGTTACAATGACGCCACAGGTTACATGACGCCACAGGTTACACAGGTTACCATGACACCACAGGTTACATGACACCACAGGTTACATGACACCACAGGTTACATGACACCACAGGTTACCATGACGCCACAGGTTACATGACGCCACAGGTTACCATGACACCACAGGTTACATGACACCACAGGTTACATGACGCCACAGGTTACATGACACCACAGGTTACATGACACCACAGGTTACCATGACACCACAGGTTACATGACACCACAGGTTACCATGACACCACAGGTTACATGACACCCCACAGGTTACCATGACACCACAGGTTACATGACACCACAGGTTACCATGACGCCACAGGTTACCTGACAACACAGGTTACCATGACACCACAGGTTACCATGACACCACAGGTTACATGACGCCACAGGTTACATGACGCCACAGGTTACATGACACCACAGGTTACCATGACGCCACAGGTTACATGACACCACAGGTTACCATGACACCACAGGTTACATGACACCACAGGTTACATGACACCACAGGTTACATGACACCACAGGTTACATGACACCACAGGTTACCATGACACCACAGGTTACCATGACACCACAGGTTACATGACGCCACAGGTTACATGACACCACAGGTTACATGACACCACAGGTTACCATGACACCACAGGTTACCATGACACCACAGGTTACATGACACCACAGGTTACCATGACACCACAGGTTACATGACAACCCACAGGTTACCATGACACCACAGGTTACATGACACCACAGGTTACCATGACGCTACAGGTTACCTGACAACACAGGTTACATGACACCACAGGTTACCATGACACCACAGGTTACATGACGCTACAGGTTACCTGACACCACAGGTTACCATGACACCACAGGTTACCATAACACCACAGGTTACATGACGCCACAGGTTACATGACACCACAGGTTACCATGACGCCACAGGTTACATGACGCCACAGGTTACATGACGCCACAGGTTACATGACACCACAGGTTACATGACACCACAGGTTACATGACACCACAGGTTACCATGACACCACAGGTTACATGACACCACAGGTTACATGACACCACAGGTTACATGACACCACAGGTTACATGACACCACAGGTTACAATGACGCCACAGGTTACATGACGCCACAGGTTACACAGGTTACCATGACACCACAGGTTACATGACACCACAGGTTACATGACACCACAGGTTACATGACACCACAGGTTACCATGACGCCACAGGTTACATGACGCCACAGGTTACCATGACACCACAGGTTACATGACACCACAGGTTACATGACGCCACAGGTTACATGACACCACAGGTTACATGACACCACAGGTTACCATGACACCACAGGTTACATGACACCACAGGTTACCATGACACCACAGGTTACATGACAACCCACAGGTTACCATGACACCACAGGTTACATGACACCACAGGTTACCATGACGCCACAGGTTACCTGACAACACAGGTTACATGACACCACAGGTTACCATGACACCACAGGTTACATGACGCTACAGGTTACCTGACACCACAGGTTACCATGACACCACAGGTTACCATGACACCACAGGTTACATGACGCCACAGGTTACATGACACCACAGGTTACCATGACGCCACAGGTTACATGACGCCACAGGTTACATGACGCCACAGGTTACATGACACCACAGGTTACATGACACCACAGGTTACATGACACCACAGGTTACATGACACCACAGGTTACATGACACCACAGGTTACATGACACCACAGGTTACAATGACGCCACAGGTTACATGACGCCACAGGTTACATGACGCCACAGGTTACATGACGCCACAGGTTACATGACACCACAGGTTACCATGACGCCACAGGTTACCATGACGCCACAGGTTACATGACGCCACAGGTTACCATGACACCACAGGTTACATGACACCACAGGTTACATGACGCCACAGGTTACCATGACGCCACAGGTTACATGACGCCACAGGTTACATGACACCACAGGTTACCATGACGCCACAGGTTACATGACACCACAGGTTACCATGACACCACAGGTTACATGACACCACAGGTTACATGACGCCACAGGTTACCATGACGCCACAGGTTACATGACGCCACAGGTTACATGACGCCACAGGTTACATGATGCCACAGGTTACATGACGCCACAGGTTACCATGACACCACAGGTTACCATGACACCACAGGTTACATGACACCACAGGTTACATGACACCACAGGTTACATGACACCACAGGTTACATGACGCCACAGGTTACCATGACGCCACAGGTTACATGACACCACAGGTTACCATGACACCACAGGTTACCATGACACCACAGGTTACATGACACCACAGGTTACCATGACACCACAGGTTACATGACACCACAGGTTACCATGACACCACAGGTTACATGACGCCACAGGTTACCTGACACCACAGGTTACATGACACCACAGGTTACCATGACACCACAGGTTACATGACGCCACAGGTTACCTGACACCACAGGTTACCATGACACCACAGGTTACCATGACACCACAGGTTACATGACGCCACAGGTTACATGACACCACAGGTTACCATGACACCACAGGTTACATGACGCCACAGGTTACATGACGCCACAGGTTACATGACACCACAGGTTACATGACACCACAGGTTACCATGACACCACAGGTTACATGACACCACAGGTTACATGACACCACAGGTTACCATGACACCACAGGTTACCATGACACCACAGGTTACATGACACCACAGGTTACCATGACACCACAGGTTACATGACACCACAGGTTACATGACACCACAGGTTACATGACACCACAGGTTACCATGACACCACAGGTTACATGACACCACAGGTTACATGACACCACAGGTTACCATGACACCACAGGTTACCATGACACCACAGGTTACATGACACCACAGGTTACATGACACCACAGGTTACCATGACACCACAGGTTACCATGACACCACAGGTTACATGACACCACAGGTTATCATGACACCACAGGTTACCTTGACACCACAGGTTACCATGACACCACAGGTTACCATGACACCACAGGTTACCATGACACCACAGGTTACATGACGCCACAGGTTACACAGGTTACCATGACACCACAGGTTACATGACACCACAGGTTACATGACACCACAGGTTACCATGACACCACAGGTTACCATGACACCACAGGTTACATGACGCCACAGGTTACCATGACACCACAGGTTACATGACACCACAGGTTACATGACGCCACAGGTTACCATGACGCCACAGGTTACCATGACGCCACAGGTTACATGACACCACAGGTTACATGACACCACAGGTTACATGACACCACAGGTTACCATGACACCACAGGTTACATGACACCACAGGTTACCATGACACCACAGGTTACATGACACCACAGGTTACATGACACCACAGGTTACCATGACACCACAGGTTACCATGACACCACAGGTTACATGACGCCACAGGTTACATGACGCCACAGGTTACATGACGCCACAGGTTACACAGGTTACCATGACACCACAGGTTACATGACACCACAGGTTACATGACACCACAGGTTACATGACACCACAGGTTACCATGACACCACAGGTTACATGACGCCACAGATTACCATGACGCCACAGGTTACATGACACCACAGGTTACATGACACCACAGGTTACATGACGCCACAGGTTACATGACGCCACAGGTTACCATGACGCCACAGGTTACATGACGCCACAGGTTACATGACGCCACAGGTTACCATGACACCACTGGTTACCATGACACCACTGGTTACCATGACGCCACAGGTTACCATGACACCACAGGTTACATGACGCCACAGGTTACCATGACGCCACTGGTTACCATGACGCCACTGGTTACCATGACGCCACAGGTTACCATGACGCCACAGGTTACATGACACCACAGGTTACCATGACACCACAGGTTACCATGACGCCACAGGTTACCATGACGCCACAGGTTACCATGACGCCACAGGTTACATGACGCCACTGGTTACATGACACCACAGGTTACATGTCACCACAGGTTACATGTCACCACAGGTTACATGACACCACAGGTTACATGACACCACAGGTTACCATGACACCACAGGTTACCATGACACCACAGGTTACATGACACCACAGGTTACATGACACCACAGGTTACCATGACACCACAGGTTACATGACACCACAGGTTACCATGACACCACAGGTTACATGACACCACAGGTTACATGACACCACAGGTTATCATGACACCACAGGTTACCATGACACCACAGGTTACCATGACACCACAGGTTACATGACACCACAGGTTACATGACACCACAGGTTACATGACACCACAGGTTATCATGACACCACAGGTTACCATGACACCACAGGTTACCATGACACCACAGGTTACCATGACACCACAGGTTACATGACACCACAGGTTACATGACGCCACAGGTTACACAGGTTACCATGACACCACAGGTTACATGACACCACAGGTTACATGACACCACAGGTTACATGACGCCACAGGTTACATGACGCCACAGGTTACCATGACACCACAGGTTACATGACACCACAGGTTACATGACACCACAGGTTACATGACACCACAGGTTACCATGACACCACAGGTTACCATGACACCACAGGTTACATGACGCCACAGGTTACCATGACACCACAGGTGACATGACACCACAGGTTACATGACGCCACAGGTTACCATGACGCCACAGGTTACATGACGCCACAGGTTACATGACGCCACAGGTTACATGACGCCACAGGTTACATGACACCACAGGTTACCATGACACCACAGGTTACATGACGCCACAGGTTACCATGACGCCACAGGTTACATGACACCACAGGTTACCATGACACCACAGGTTACATGACGCCACAGGTTACCATGACGCCACAGGTTACATGACACCACAGGTTACCATGACACCACAGGTTACCATGACACCACAGGTTACATGACACCACAGGTTACCATGACACCACAGGTTACATGAGACCCCACAGGTTACCATGACACCACAGGTTACATGACACCACAGGTTACCATGACACCACAGGTTACATGACGCCACAGGTTACCTGACACCACAGGTTACCATGACACCACAGGTTACCATGACACCACAGGTTACATGACGCCACAGGTTACCTGACACCACAGGTTACCATGACACCACAGGTTACCATGACACCACAGGTTACATGACACCACAGGTTACATGACACCACAGGTTACATGACACCACAGGTTACCATGACACCACAGGTTACCATGACACCACAGGTTACCATGACGCCACAGGTTACATGACACCACAGGTTACCATGACACCACAGGTTACATGACACCACAGGTTACCATGACACCACAGGTTACATGACACCCCACGGGTTACCATGACACCACAGGTTACATGACACCACAGGTTACCATGACACCACAGGTTACATGACGCCACAGGTTACCTGACACCACAGGTTACCATGACACCACAGGTTACCATGACACCACAGGTTACATGACGCCACAGGTTACATGACACCACAGGTTACCATGACGCCACAGGTTACATGACGCCACAGGTTACATGACGCCACAGGTTACATGACACCACAGGTTACCATGACACCACAGGTTACATGACACCACAGGTTACATGACACCACAGGTTACCATGACACCACAGGTTACCATGACACCACAGGTTACATGACACCACAGGTTACATGACACCACAGGTTTCCATGACACCACAGGTTTACATGACACCACAGGTTACATGACACCACAGGTTACCATGACACCACAGGTTACCATGACACCACAGGTTACATGACACCACAGGTTACATGACACCACAGGTTACATGACACCACAGGTTACATGACACCACAGGTTACATGACACCACAGGTTACCATGACACCACAGGTTACATGACACCACAGGTTACCATGACACCACAGGTTACCATGACACCACAGGTTACATGACACCACAGGTTACATGACACCACAGGTTACCATGACGCCACAGGTTACCATGACGCCACAGGTTACATGACACCACAGGTTACCATGACACCACAGGTTACATGACACCACAGGTTACATGACGCCACAGGTTACCATGACACCACAGGTTACATGACGCCACAGGTTACATGACACCACAGGTTACATGACACCACAGGTTACATGACGCTACAGGTTACCATGACGCCACAGGTTACATGACACCACAGGTTACCATGACACCACAGGTTACATGACACCACAGGTTACATGACGCCACAGGTTACCATGACACCACAGGTTACCATGACACCACAGGTTACCATGACACCACAGGTTACATGACACCACAGGTTACATGACACCACAGGTTACCATGACACCACAGGTTACATGACACCACAGGTTGCATGACGCCACAGGTTACCATGACGCCACAGGTTACCATGACACCACAGGTTACCATGACACCACAGGTTACCATGACGCCACAGGTTACATGACACCACAGGTTACCATGACACCACAGGTTACCATGACACCACAGGTTACATGACGCCACAGGTTACCATGACACCACAGGTTACATGACACCCCACAGGTTACCATGACACCACAGGTTACATGACACCACAGGTTACCATGACACCACAGGTTACATGACACCACAGGTTACCATGACGCCACAGGTTACATGACGCCACAGGTTACCATGACGCCACAGGTTACATGACACCACAGGTTACCATGACACCACAGGTTACATGACACCACAGGTTACATGACGCCACAGGTTACCATGACGCCACAGGTTACCATGACGCCACAGGTTACAATGACACCACAGGTTACCATGACACCACAGGTTACCATGACACCACAGGTTACCATGACACCACAGGTTACCATGACACCACAGGTTACATGACACCACAGGTTACCATGACACCACAGGTTACCATGACACCACAGGTTACATGACACGACAGGTTACATGACACCACAGGTTACACAGGTTACCATGACACCACAGGTTACATGACACCACAGGTTACATGACGCCACAGGTTACATGACACCACTGGTTACCATGACACCACAGGTTACCATGACGCCACAGGTTACATGACACCACAGGTTACCATGACACCACAGGTTACCATGACGCCACAGGTTACATGACGCCACAGGTTACATGACACCACAGGTTACCATGACACCACAGGTTACATGACGCCACAGGTTACATGACACCACAGGTTACCATGACGCCACAGGTTACATGACGCCACAGGTTACATGACACCACAGGTTACCATGACGCCACAGGTTACATGACGCCACAGGTTACATGACACCACAGGTTACCATGACACCACAGGTTACCATGACACCACAGGTTACCATGACACCACAGGTTACCATGACACCACAGGTTACATGACACCACAGGTTACCATGACACCACAGGTTACCATGACACCACAGGTTACATGACACCACAGGTTACATGACACCACAGGTTATCATGACACCACAGGTTATCATGACACCACAGGTTACCATGACACCACAGGTTACCATGACACCACAGGTTACCATGACACCACAGGTTACATGACGCCACAGGTTACATGACGCCACAGGTTACACAGGTTACCATGACACCACAGGTTACATGACACCACAGGTTACCATGACACCACAGGTTACCATGACACCACAGGTTACATGACGCCACAGGTTACCATGACACCACAGGTTACATGACACCACAGGTTACATGACGCCACAGGTTACCATGACGCCACAGGTTACATGACGCCACAGGTTACATGACACCACAGGTTACATGACACCACAGGTTACCATGACACCACAGGTTACATGACACCACAGGTTACCATGACACCACAGGTTACCATGACACCACAGGTTACCATGACACCACAGGTTACATGACACCACAGGTTACCATGACACCACAGGTTACCATGACACCACAGGTTACATGACACCACAGGTTACCATGACACCACAGGTTACATGACGCCACAGGTTACACAGGTTACCATGACGCCACAGGTTACATGACACCACAGGTTACATGACACCACAGGTTACATGACACCACAGGTTACCATGACACCACAGGTTACATGACGCCACAGGTTACCATGACGCCACAGGTTACATGACACCACAGGTTACCATGACACCACAGGTTACATGACACCACAGGTTACCATGACGCCACAGGTTACCATGACACCACAGGTTACATGACGCCACAGGTTACATGACACCACAGGTTACATGACGCCACAGGTTACCATGACACCACAGGTTACCATGACACCACAGGTTACATGACACCACAGGTTACCATGACACCACAGGTTACCATGACACCACAGGTTACATGACGCCACAGGTTACCATGAAGCCACAGGTTACATGACACCACAGGTTACCATGACACCACAGGTTACATGACACCACAGGTTACATGACGCCACAGGTTACCATGACACCACAGGTTACCATGACACCACAGGTTACCATGACGCCACAGGTTACCATGACGCCACAGGTTACATGACACCACAGGTTACCATGACACCACAGGTTACCATGACGCCACAGGTTACATGACACCACAGGTTACCATGACACCACAGGTTACCATGACACCACAGGTTACATGACACCACAGGTTACCATGACACCACAGGTTACATGACACCCCACAGGTTACCATGACACCACAGGTTACATGACACCACAGGTTACCATGACACCACAGGTTACATGACGCCACAGGTTACCTGACACCACAGGTTACCATGACACCACAGGTTACCATGACACCACAGGTTACATGACACCACAGGTTACCATGACACCACAGGTTACATGACGCCACAGGTTACCATGACACCACAGGTTACCATGACACCACAGGTTACCATGACACCACAGGTTACATGACGCCACAGGTTACCATGACACCACAGGTTACATGACACCCCACAGGTTACCATGACACCACAGGTTACATGACACCACAGGTTACCATGACACCACAGGTTACATGACACCACAGGTTACCATGACACCACAGGTTATATGACGCCACAGGTTACCATGACGCCACAGGTTACATGACACCACAGGTTACCATGACACCACAGGTTACATGACACCACAGGTTACATGACGCCACAGGTTACCATGACGCCACAGGTTACAATGACACCACAGGTTACCATGACACCACAGGTTACCATGACACCACAGGTTACCATGACACCACAGGTTACCATGACACCACAGGTTACCCATGACACCACAGGTTACATGACACCACAGGTTACCATGACACCACAGGTTACCATGACACCACAGGTTACATGACACCACAGGTTACATGACACCACAGGTTACACAGGTTACCATGACACCACAGGTTACATGACACCACAGGTTACATGACGCCACAGGTTACATGACACCACTGGTTACCATGACACCACAGGTTACCATGACGCCACAGGTTACATGACACCACAGGTTACCATGACACCACAGGTTACCATGACGCCACAGGTTACATGACGCCACAGGTTACATGACACCACAGGTTACCATGACACCACAGGTTACATGACGCCACAGGTTACATGACGCCACAGGTTACCATGACGCCACAGGTTACATGACGCCACAGGTTACATGACACCACAGGTTACATGACACCACAGGTTACATGACACCACAGGTTACCATGACACCACAGGTTACCATGACACCACAGGTTACATGACACCACAGGTTACATGACACCACAGGTTACCATGACACCACTGGTTACATGACACCACAGGTTACCATGACACCACAGGTTACATGACACCACAGGTTACATGACACCACAGGTTATCATGACACCACAGGTTATCATGACACCACAGGTTACCATGACACCACAGGTTACCATGACACCACAGGTTACCATGACACCACAGGTTACATGACGCCACAGGTTACATGACGCCACAGGTTACACAGGTTACCATGACACCACAGGTTACATGACACCACAGGTTACATGACACCACAGGTTACATGACACCACAGGTTACCATGACACCACAGGTTACCATGACACCACAGGTTACATGACGCCACAGGTTACCATGACACCACAGGTTACATGACACCACAGGTTACATGACGCCACAGGTTACCATGACGCCACAGGTTACATGACGCCACAGGTTACATGACACCACAGGTTACATGACACCACAGGTTACCATGACACCACAGGTTACCATGACACCACAGGTTACATGACACCACAGGTTACCATGACACCACAGGTTACATGACACCACAGGTTACCATGACGCCACAGGTTACATGACGCCACAGGTTACCATGACACCACAGGTTACCATGACACCACAGGTTACCATGACGCCACAGGTTACATGACACCACAGGTTACCATGACACCACAGGTTACATGACACCACAGGTTACATGACGCCACAGGTTACCATGACGCCACAGGTTACCATGACACCACAGGTTACCATGACGCCACAGGTTACCATGACGCCACAGGTTACATGACACCACAGGTTACCATGACACCACAGGTTACCATGACGCCACAGGTTACATGACACCACAGGTTACCATGACACCACAGGTTACCATGACACCACAGGTTACATGACACCACAGGTTACATGACGCCACAGGTTACATGACACCCCACAGGTTACCATGACACCACAGGTTACATGACACCACAGGTTACCATGACACCACAGGTTACATGACACCACAGGTTACCATGACACCACAGGTTACATGACATCCCACAGGTTACCATGACACCACAGGTTACATGACACCACAGGTTACCATGACACCACAGGTTACCATGACACCACAGGTTACATGACGCCACAGGTTACCTGACACCACAGGTTACCATGACACCACAGGTTACCATGACACCACAGGTTACATGACACCACAGGTTACCATGACACCACAGGTTACATGACGCCACAGGTTACCATGACACCACAGGTTACCATGACACCACAGGTTACATGACACCACAGGTTACATGACGCCACAGGTTACATGACGCCACAGGTTACCATGACACCACAGGTTACATGACGCCACAGGTTAAATGACACCACAGGTTACATGACACCACAGGTTACATGACACCACAGGTTACATGACACCACAGGTTACATGACACCACAGGTTACATGACACCACAGGTTACATGACACCACAGGTTACCATGACGCCACAGGTTACCATGACACCACAGGTTACATGACGCCACAGGTTACATGACACCACAGGTTACATGACGCCACAGGTTACCATGACACCACAGGTTACCATGACACCACAGGTTACATGACACCACAGGTTACCATGACACCACAGGTTACCATGACACCACAGGTTACATGACGCCACAGGTTACCATGAAGCCACAGGTTACATGACACCACAGGTTACCATGACACCACAGGTTACATGACACCACAGGTTACATGACGCCACAGGTTACCATGACACCACAGGTTACCATGACGCCACAGGTTACCATGACGCCACAGGTTACATGACACCACAGGTTACCATGACACCACAGGTTACCATGACACCACAGGTTACATGACACCACAGGTTACATGACACCACAGGTTACATGACACCACAGGTTACCATGACACCACAGGTTACATGACACCACAGGTTACATGACGCCACAGGTTACCATGACACCACAGGTTACATGACACCCCACAGGTTACCATGACACCACAGGTTACCATGACACCACAGGTTACCATGACACCACAGGTTACATGACACCCCACAGGTTACCATGACACCACAGGTTACCATGACACCACAGGTTACCATGACACCACAGGTTACATGACACCACAGGTTACCATGACACACCACAGGTTACATGACACCACAGGTTACATGACGCCACAGGTTACCATGACACCACAGGTTACCATGACACCACAGGTTACCATGACACCACAGGTTACCATGACACCACAGGTTACATGACGCCACAGGTTATTTTTAAATATAAATGCTTTAAACCATTAGCAGTTTCCTTAATTAAATGGACTCAGCACTGCCGTTATGAGTCCATTTAATTAACCAAAGCGGCTCGTTGAGAACCCAGGATGCCCACATCTCTGTTTGCGTCTGGATATATTCTGGATGTCTAAAGCGGTAACCATGGCAACAATGTCAGACATGGCACGGAGCTTGACACGTTTGCAACTTGACTAACGTATGACTTTTTTAGCACGTGTTTTTAGCTCGCCGGGACCAGACGTATTCAAACACGAGACTGTGAAGCGCAGTTAGACACTTCAGGAAAAACATACGTCAGTTTGTAGAAGTACTTTTGAGAAACTTTAAATATGGATACTTTAAAGTCACGTCTGGGTTTTCCGTGCACATGTAAACGCACTGATCTTGACTTAGTTGCCTTGATTGCAGGCAGCAGGAGCCCGTCCCGAGCCCCGCCCCTTGCCACGCCCCTCCCCTGCCCCGGGCTTGCTCCTCGGGCCTGAACCCTCACTGCCACTTCCTGCTGCTGCTGCGGAGCCTGGCGTTCGACCACCGCGTGCTGCTGGACTTCCTCATCTCCACCGAGACCTGCTTCCTGGAGTATTTCGTGCGCTACCTCCGCCTCCTCCGCACGGACCCCGGGGGCTTCGGCGCGGCCTGTCCCGGCGTCGGTCCCGGGGCGCCGTCCACCAGAGCGGCACGGGTTCACGGGGCGCCTGGGAGGGCCGAGGGAGCAGAGGGAGCAGAGGGAGCGGGGCAGCGCCGCGGGGTTCTGCTGGTGGACTACAGCAGCTCCGGCGAGTCGGACACGGAGCAGGTGGAGCGGGCGGTGGAGCGGGCGGTGGAGCGGGCGGTGGAGCGGGCGGTGGAGCAGGACGGAGGCCCCTGTCGGGAGGCCGCGGTGCGCTGCCTGAGCCTGCTGCTGGAGCTGGTGTCCAGGCTCCACAGTAAGAAGCTCTTCCCGTACAACCCGAGCTCCCTGATCAAGCTCCTCACTGAGGCCGAGGCCAGTCTCAAGTCCCTGTCCACCCAAAAGCGTGAATGATGCATTAAAATGTACTTTATTACCTGCGTTTTTTACTCTTTCATTATTACTTCTCATCCAAAGTGTCTCAAGTTTTTAAATTTGAAAACCTGGTCACTCTAAACATACATTAACTACATCTTAATGAAACGCCTGGACGATCAACTCTCATCCGTCACCTCAAAGCGCATCCGACACGTTCTCAGGTTTTAATAATTATGTTTGTGGGTTAGTCCCTGTAGTAAATATGTATCATAGCTCATCAATAAGCGACATTTTAATAAAATAATGGTGTTATCTGACATTTCTTGTTATTACCAGAGCAAAGATCCAGATTTTATCACAGTTACAGCACGTCATATCTAAATATTAAGAAATAACCACAGCCATCTACGGTTTCTGCAAGTTCACACTTAATTGTGTAAAATGCACAAAAAAATGCAAATATGAATGACAAAGCACCGTTTACATGGATCATCCCAGTATTTTATAAATCACAATATGAGGTCTTCTTCATTTAAATGAGAGGTAATTTAAATACACATATTATTATAGTTCTGAATTTTAGTTTTGTGTTTGAAATTTGCTGAAAAAGAAGACGATGCGGACTACATGTATTCAATGTGCTTTTGCTTGTGATCAACTCAGAAAAGGAAAAGAGCAGCAGCGGAGTGACGGTACCAAGGGGCAGGGCAGGGCACCATCGGGCAGGGCAGGGCACCAATGGGAAGGGCAGGGCACCAATGGGAAGGGCAGGGCACCAATGGGCAGGGCAGGGCTCCAGGTGAAGACCTGGGTGGGGTCATAGCTCTTGGCGTTTGTGGGTGAAGCTGTTGGTTAACCATCTCTAAATGATGCACTTGTTTCTCATTTCTGTGCCATCTGGACTGTTGTTTCCGTGGAGGAGTGGGGAAAGCTCCCAGGGCGGGAATAAAAGAGGGAGACATAAAAAACATAAAAACATAAGAAACCTAAACGCAGTGGATACTTTTTATCTCCTAAGGGCGCGCGCCAGTATAGGTTTTAGAAGCCCTGCATTAGGTAGTAACGTGTCATAATGGACTACCACCAGTGAGCGGCAGCAGAGCGCTGTGTGGCGCGCAGTCTGCCGGAAATACACACGAAGAAGAAGCAGCGACAGCACAGACAAGATGGCGACCACCATCAGCACTCAGCGGGGACAGGTCTGTTTACGCTCGGTTTAAGTCCGATCTGACCACAACATTGACGTGACAGTTTGTCGTGGACGCCGTGGACAACACGAGTGACACATCAAAGCATGATTTACGTTCTCACCCTGTTCCTTACATTTACTTTACGTCACTTCCTTATAAACGCTGGGTCGATTCATTCCTACGCAATAACTAGCTCCTTGATTACTCCCAAACTGAACAGTGTGTTATGTATTTATGTATTTCAGCCTCGTGTGTGTTTTAGGACGGTGTGGTCACGTGTGTTTGCTTAAGTATAAGCAGATTATTACAACGCCCTAATGTAAACACAGCTAGCTCAGCTCCGATAGCATTGGGCCCTACACACGCACACAACGCAACTGAATGACTACAACTGAAGCTTTTTCTACTAACACGCACACAACGCATACACCGCATACACTTACAAACCCACACACACACACACACACACACTTACACTTACAAACTCACACGCACACACGCACACACACACGCACACACTTACAAACCCACTCACTCACACACACTCACACACACACACACACACACACACACACACATACACTTACAAACTCACACACACACACACACACACTTACACACTTACACTTACAAACTCACACGCACACACGCACACACACACACACACACACACGCACACACTTACAAACCCACTCACTCACACACACTCACACACACACACACACACATACACTTACAAACTCTCACACACACACACACACACACACACACACTTACACACTTACACTTACAAACTCACACGCACACACGCACACACACACGCACACACTTACAAACCCACTCACTCACACACACTCACACACACACACACACACACACACACTTACAAACCTACTCACACACGCACGCATGATCACGCACACACACACACACACACACTTACAAACCCACACACGCACATAAACACGTGCACACACATACACCGGCGCACGCATACACACACACACACACACACACACACACACACACACACACACACGCACGCATGATCACACACAGACACACACACAGAGACAGAGACACACACTAGTTCTGATTAAACTCAAGAGTAAAGATCATTGTAAAACGCTTCAGGAAAAATCAAAGGACGCTGTCGATACTTGTACTTAAGGATGTTACAAATACTCAAAGTATTGTGTATTGTCAAAAGTCTCTATAATATCCTGGGCTGTCACACTATGGCCAAACACAGCCCCCTTTGCTTAAATGTAGGGCTTCAACTAACTATCAGTTTAGCTAATCGATTAATCTAGCAATTACTCTTATTAATCAATTAGTTTGGAGTGTTAAAGGTTATTCATGGACCTTTAACACTCCAAACTGATTGATTGAATTGATTGATTAATTGAAACGTTCTTAACTTTGAAGAACTGATTAAGCTGGAATGAAACGGGGACATAGACCATGATCCTTTGTTCCATTTCAGGGCTTTTACTTTGGAATACAACGCTCATTCGAAACAAATGCTGAAGAAAAAAATGACATTTTCAAAATATTAAAAATAAAATGTTCTGTAATATTTTACGGAGGTTTGGACATGGTTACCTGGTTACATCCCAGTGTGTGTGTCAGGGGCCACGTATCTAAGTTTGAGACACCTCGGATTTAATCTTAATCTAATCAAAATCGCAATTAGCAAATCTCAAAGGCTGCAGTAATTTCCACCACAAACAACAAAATAACCTAAGTCTAATTCTGCATAAAAAATATAGTTTAGAGCGGTACAAACATGCTCTGAAACACTTATTTTAGCAGTTTGTCAGTTGCGTTCTTTAGATTTGAGCTGTCGAATATGGTCGAATATGTATCTTTTATGACAAAATACTAAACAAAGTACTAAACGGTTTCATTGGGCTCTGTGTTTATTGCAGTTCATGCTTTGTATTAATATTGTACAGAGGGTTCACTGTGAATATTCAGGGTCGGGGTTCTTATCGCTCGTAGCAGCCTAAAGGACGTCTCCGGTGTATATCGTTAAACGTGAGCGTGTTTAAACTCGCTGTGCCCGATATGGACGTGAGTGTTTAAACCCGCTGTGCCCGATATGGACGTGAGTGTTTAAACCCGCTGTGCCCGATGTGGACGTGAGTGTTTAAACTCGCTGTGCCCGATATGGACGTGAGTGTTTAAACCCGCTGTGCCCGATGTGGACGTGAGTGTTTAAACTCGCTGTGCCCGATATGGACGTGAGTGTTTAAACCCGCTGTGCCCGATGTGGACGTGAGTGTTTAAACCCGCTGTGCCCGATATGGACGTGAGTGTTTAAACCCGCTGTGCCCGATATGGACGTGAGTGTTTAAACCCGCTGTGCCCGATGTGGACGTGAGTGTTTAAACCCGCTGTGCCCGATGTGGACGTGAGTGTTTGAACCCGATGTGCCTGATGTGGACGTGAGTGTTTGAACCCGCTGTGCCCGATATGGACGTGAGTGTTTAAACCCGCTGTGCCCGATGTGGACGTGAGTGTTTAAACCCGCTGTGCCCGATATGGACGTGAGTGTTTAAACCCGCTGTGCCCGATATGGACGTGAGTGTTTAAACCCGCTGTGCCCGATGTGGACGTGAGTGTTTAAACCCGCTGTGCCCGATGTGGACGTGAGTGTTTAAACCCGATGTTCCCGATGTGGACGTGAGTGTTTAAACCCGCTGTGCCCGATGTGGACGTGAGTGTTTAAACCCGATGTTCCCGATGTGGACGTGAGTGTTTGAACCCGATGTGCCCGATGTGGACGTGAGTGTTTGAACCCGCTGTGCCCGATGTGGACGTGAGTGTTTAAACCCGCTGTGCCCGATGTGGACGTGAGTGTTTGAACCCGATGTGCCCGATGTGGACGTGAGTGTTTGAACCCGCTGTGCCCGATGTGGACGTGAGTGTTTAAACCCGCTGTACCTGATGTGGACGTGAGTGTTTGAACCCGATGTGCCCGATGTGGACGTGAGTGTTTGAACCCGCTGTGCCCGATGTGGACGTGAGTGTTTGAACCCGATGTGCCCGATGTGGACGTGAGTGTTTGAACCCGCTGTGCCCGATGTGGACGTGAGTGTTTAAACCCGCTGTGCCCGATGTGGACGTGAGTGTTTAAACCCGCTGTGCCCGATGTGGACGTGAGTGTTTGAACCCGATGTGCCTGATGTGGACGTGAGTGTTTAAACCCGATGTTCCCGATGTGGACGTGAGTGTTTGAACCCGATGTGCCCGATGTGGACGTGAGTGTTTAAACCCGATGTTCCCGATGTGGACGTGAGTGTTTGAACCCGATGTGCCCGATGTGGACGTGAGTGTTTAAACCCGCTGTGCCCGATGTGGACGTGAGTGTTTAAACCCGCTGTGCCCGATGTGGACGTGAGTGTTTAAACCCGCTGTGCCCGATGTGGACGTGAGTGTTTAAACTCGCTGTGCCCGATATGGACGTGAGTGTTTAAACCCGATGTTCCCGATGTGGACGTGAGTGTTTGAACCCGATGTGCCCGATGTGGACGTGAGTGTTTAAACCCGCTGTGCCCGATGTGGACGTGAGTGTTTAAACCCGCTGTGCCCGATGTGGACGTGAGTGTTTAAACCCGCTGTGCCCGATGTGGACGTGAGTGTTTAAACCCGCTGTGCCCGATGTGGACGTGAGTGTTTGAACCCGATGTGCCTGATGTGGACGTGAGTGTTTGAACCCGCTGTGCCCGATGTGGACGTGAGTGTTTAAACCCGCTGTGCCCGATGTGGACGTGAGTGTTTAAACCCGCTGTGCCCGATGTGGACGTGAGTGTTTAAACCCGCTGTGCCCGATGTGGACGTGAGTGTTTAAACCCGCTGTGCCCGATGTGGACGTGAGTGTTTGAACCCGATGTGCCTGATGTGGACGTGAGTGTTTGAACCCGCTGTGCCCGATGTGGACGTGAGTGTTTAAACCCGCTGTGCCTGATGTGGACGTGAGTGTTTGAACCCGATGTGCCTGATGTGGACGTGAGTGTTTGAACCCGCTGTGCCCGATGTGGACGTGAGTGTTTAAACCCGCTGTGCCCGATGTGGACGTGAGTGTTTAAACCCGCTGTGCCCGATGTGGACGTGAGTGTTTAAACCCGCTGTGCCCGATGTGGACGTGAGTGTTTAAACCCGCTGTGCCCGATGTGGACGTGAGTGTTTGAACCCGATGTGCCTGATGTGGACGTGAGTGTTTGAACCCGCTGTGCCCGATGTGGACGTGAGTGTTTAAACCCGCTGTGCCCGATGCAGGTGTACATCGGGGAGCTGCCCCAGGACTTTCTGCGGATCAGCCCCACGCAGCAGCAGCAGCAGGTGCAGCTGGACGCCCAGGCCGCACGCCAGCTGCAGTATGGCGGCGCCATGAGCACCATCGGCCGCCTCAGCATCACCGTGGTCCAGGTACTAACAACTACTGCAGTATTTACTACAGACAATTCAAACTCAACTAACACAGTTAAAAAGTGTCAATAGAGACATCAGCAGTGCCCGCTGTATGCCCATGTACCCATGAGAAGGTTCAGGATGTTCCTCTGAAGTGCTTTTTGTGCAGAGCCCACTGTACTCTACTGTACTGTACTCCACTGTACTCTACTGTACTCTACTCTACTGTACTCGACTCTACTCTACTGTACTCCACTGTACTTACTGTACTCTACTCTACTGTACTCGACTCTACTCTACTGTACTCCACTGTACTTACTGTACTGTACTCCACTGTACTCTACTGTACTCTACTCTACTGTACTCTACTCTACTGTACTCCACTGTACTCTACTGTACTCTACTCTACTGTACTCTACTCTACTGTACTCCACTGTACTTACTGTACTGTACTCTACTCTACTCTGTACTCCACTGTACTCCACTGTACTCTACTCTACTGTACTCTACTCTACTCTACTCCACTGTACTTACTGTACTCTACTCTACTCTGTACTCCACTGAACTCCACTGAACTCCACTGTACTCCACTATACTCTACTGTACTCCACTGTACTGTACTGTACTCCACTGTACACTACTCTACTGTACTCTACTCCACTGTACTCCACTGTACTCCACTGTACTCCACTGTACTCCACTGTACTCCACTGTACTCCACTTTACTCCACTGTACTCTACTCTACTCTGTACTCCACTGAACTCCACCTTACTCCACTCTACTCTACTCCACTGTACTCCACTATACTCCACTGTACTCTACTGTACTGTACTGTACTCTACTGTACTCTTCTGTACTCCACTCCGTACTCTACTGTACTCTTCTGTACTCCACTCCGTACTCCACTGTACTCCACTATACTCTGTACTCCACTGTACTCCACTATACTCTGTACTTCACTGTACTCCACTGTACTCCACTGTACTCTACTGTACTCTACTGTACTGTACTGTACTCTACTGTACTCTTCTGTACTCCACTCCGTACTCTACTGTACTCTTCTGTACTCCACTCCGTACTCCACTGTACTCCACTATACTCTGTACTCCACTGTACTCCACTATACTCTGTACTTCACTGTACTCCACTATACTCCACTGTACTCTACTGTACTGTACTGTACTCTACTGTACTCTTCTGTACTCCACTCCGTACTCTACTGTACTCTTCTGTACTCCACTCCGTACTCCACTGTACTCCACTATACTCTGTACTCCACTGTACTCCACTATACTCTGTACTTCACTGTACTCCACTGTACTCCACTGTACTCCACTGTACTCTACTGTACACCTCTGTACTCCACTGTACTCCACTGTACTCCACTGTACTCTGTACTCTACTGTACTCCACTGTACTCTACTGTACACCTCTGTACTCCACTGTACTCCACTGTACTCCACTGTACTCCACTGTACTCTACTGTACACCTCTGTACTCCACTGTACTTCACTGTACTCCACTATACTCTGTACTCCACCGTACTCCACTGTACTCTACTGTACACCTCTGTACTCCACTGTACTCCACTATACTCTGTACTCCACTGTACTCCACTGTACTCCACTGTACACCTCTGTACTCCACTGTACTCCACTGTACTCTACTCTACTCTACTCTACTCTACTCTACTCTACTCTGTACTCCACTGAACTCCACTGTACTCCACTCTACTCCACTATACTCCACTGTACTCTACTGTACTGTACTGTACTCTACTGTACTCTTCTGTACTCCACTCCGTACTCCACTGTACTCCACTATACTCTGTACTCCACTGTACTCCACTGTACTCTGTACTCCTCTGTACTCCTCTGTACTCCACTGTACTCCACTGTACATGCTCCTCTGGTGGAACTATGGCCCGTAGTGGATTATAGTGACTCCTTCAGTCTTCATTGGCACAGTGCCAGTCAGCTGTTTGTGCCTCAGATCAGCCTTTGAGGCTCTGACGAGACTTCGAACATAAATATTAATGCTGGAGGTGTCTGAAAATAGCATTATAATAAGGCTGAGCAGCTGGAGCAGCTATGTGCACACATGTATGAGCATACATGTATGAGCATACATGTTGTGACATGTACCTTCTTGTGGAGTCCGTGTTTTAGCGTAAAGATGACCATTTTTCCTGTTCCAGGCCAAACTTGCTAAAAACTACGGGATGACGCGGATGGACCCGTACTGCAGACTGCGACTGGGCTACGCCGTTTATGAGACGCCCACCGCTCACAACGGAGCCAAGAACCCGCGCTGGAACAAGGTGATCCAGTGCACTGTGCCCCCCGGGGTCGACGCCTTCTACCTGGAGATCTTTGATGAGGTACAGCCCCCCCCACCTGGACAGTGCCAGTGAAAGGGTTAGGAAGGGTCGGTCATGTGGTTGTGTGGTTGGGTTGTATGGGTGTGTTGTTGGGTTGTGTGGGTGTGTTCTTGGGTTGTGTGGGTGAGTTGTGTGGGTGAGTTGTGTGGTTGTGTGGGTGGGTTGTGTGGTTGTTGGGTTTTGTGGTTGTGTGGGTGGGTTGTTGGGTTTTGTGGTTGTGTGGGTGGGTTGTGTGGGTGTGTTGTTGGGTTGTGTTGGTGTGTTGTTGGGTTGTGTGGGTGTGTGGTTGGGTTGATGGGTTGTGTGGGTGTGTTGTTGGGTTGTGTGGGTGAGTTGTGTGGTTGTGTGGTCGTGTGGGTGGGTTGTTGGGTTGTGTGGTCGGGTTGTTGGGTTGTGTGGGTGTGTTGTTGCGTTGTGTGGGTGGGTTGTGTGGTCGTGTGGGTGTGTTGTTGGGTTGTGTGGGTGGGTTGTGTGGTCGTGTGGGTGTGTTGTTGGGTTGTGTGGGTGTGTTGTTGGGTTGTGTGTGTGGGTTGTTGGGTTGTGTTGGTATGTTGTTGGGTTGTGTGGGTGTGTTGTTGGGTTGTGTGGTCGTGTTGTTGGGTTGTGTGGTCGTGTGGGTGTGTTGTTGGGTTGTGTGGGTGGGTTGTGTGGTCGTGTGGGTGTGTTGTTGGGTTGTGTGGGTGGGTTGTGTGGTCGTGTGGGTGTGTTGTTGGGTTGTGTGGGTGTGTTGTTGGGTTGTGTGTGTGGGTTGTTGGGTTGTGTTGGTATGTTGTTGGGTTGTGTGGGTGTGTTGTTGGGTTGTGTGGTCGTGTTGTTGGGTTGTGTGGTCGTGTTGTTGGGTTGTGTGGTCGTGTTGTTGGGTTGTGTGGTCGTGTTGTTGGGTTGTGTGGTCGTGTTGTTGGGTTGTGTGGTCGTGTGGGTGTGTTGTTGGGTTGTGTGGGTGGGTTGTGTGGGTGTGTTGTTGGGTTGTGTGGGTGTGTTGTTGGGTTGTGTGGGTGTGTTGTTGGGTTGTGTGGGTGTGTTGTTGGGTTGTGTGGTCAGGTGGGTGTGTTGTTGGGTTATGTGGGTGAATTGTGTGGGTGAGTTGTGTGGTTGTGTTGTTGGGTTGTGTGTGTGGGTTGTTGGGTTGTGTTGGTGTGTTGTTGGGTTGTGTTGGTGTGTTGTTGGGTTGTGTTGGTATGTTGTTGGGTTGTGTTGGTATGTTGCTGGGTTGTGTTGGTATGTTGCTGGGTTGTGTTGGTATGTTGCTGGGTTGTGTTGGTATGTTGCTGGGTTGTGTTGGTATGTTGTTGGGTTGTGTGGTTGTGTGGGTGTGTTGTTGGGTTGTGTGGTCGTGTGGGTGTGTTGTTGGGTTGTGTTGGTATGTTGTGTGGTCGTGTGGGTGTGTTGTTGGGTTGTGAGCATGTGGGATTGTTGTTTTTAATGCACTTTATGGGATATTTTATTAAAATCCATTTATAAAGTATTGATTGGTTGATCGGTCGATTTGTAGGCGCTCGTTTAAGCAGTGATTTTTATTTTCTTATGGAGAAAATGCATTTTGAAATATGTCCCTTTGAAGGTGCAATGTCCATATGTATAGATGTATAAATTATATAGATAAACGTTGATTCAAATAGAATAAAACATCTCTATTTCATGAGGCTGTTGTTCTTCATGACTCCAGAGGGCGTTCTCCATGGATGACCGGATAGCCTGGACCCATGTGACCATCCCAGAGAGCCTGAGGGAGGGCAGTGTGGTGGACGAGTGGTTCAGCCTCAGCGGTCGCCAAGGAGACGACAAAGAAGGCATGATCAACTTGGTCATGTCCTTTGCTGTAAGTTTATGTTCTGCCTATATAAATATATATATATATATATATATATATATATATATATATATATATATATATGTATATATATATATATATATATGTATATATATATATATATATATGTATATATATATATATATGTATATATGTATATATATATATATATATGTATATATATATATATATATGTATATATATATATGTATATATATATATATATGTATATATATATATGTATATATATATATGTATATGTATATATATATATGTATATATATATATGTATATGTATATGTATATGTATATGTATATATATGTATATGTATATGTATATGTATATGTATATATATGTATATGTATATGTATATGTATATGTTGTATGTAGTAGCATGAGCGTGTGAGGGTCAGTAACTGGAGCTGTGTTTCAGTCGCTGCCCGCTGGAGTCATGCCCCAGCCCGTGGTCCTCATGCCCTCTGTGTACCAGCAGGGCGTGGGCTACGTCCCCATCACAGGTCTGACCTCCTCTCTCTCAGCTCCTTCTCTCAGCTCCCTCTCTCAGCTCCTTCTCTCAGCTCCCTCTCTCAGCTCCCTCTCTCAACTCCCTCTCTCAGCTCCCTCTCTCAGCTCCTTCTCTCAGCTCCCTCTCTCAGCTCCTTCTCTCAGCTCCTTCTCTCAGCTCCTTCTCTCAGCTCCTTCTCTCAGCTCCCTCTCTCAACTCCCTCTCTCAGCTCCCTCTCTCAGCTCCTTCGCTCAGCTCCTTCTCTCAGCTCCTTCTCTCAGCTCCTTCTCTCAGCTCCCTCTCTCAGCTCCCTCTCTCAGCTCCCTCTCTCAGCTCCTTCTCTCAACTCCCTCTCTCAGCTCCCTCTCTCAGCTCCCTCTCTCAGCTCCTTCTCTCAGCTCCTTCTCTCAGCTCCTTCTCTCAGCTCCTTCTCTCAACTCCCTCTCTCAGCTCCTTCTCTCAGCTCCCTCTCTCAGCTCCCTCTCTCAACTCCCTCTCTCAGCTCCCTCTCTCAACTCCCTCTCTCAGCTCCTTCTCTCAGCTCCCTCTCTCAGCTCCCTCTCTCAGCTCCCTCTCTCAACTCCCTCTCTCAGCTCCTTCTCTCAGCTCCCTCTCTCAGCTCCCTCTCTCAGCTCCTTCTCTCAACTCCCTCTCTCAGCTCCTTCTCTCAACTCCCTCTCTCAGCTCCCTCTCTCAACTCCCTCTCTCAGCTCCCTCTCTCAGCTCCCTCTCTCAGCTCCCTCTCTCAGCTCCCTCTCTCAGCTCCTTCTCTCAGCTCCCTCTCTCAGCTCCTTCTCTCAGCTCCTTCTCTCAGCTCCTTCGCTCAGCTCCCTCTCTCAGCTCCCTCTCTCAGCTCCTTCTCTCAGCTCCCTCTCTCAGCTCCTTCTCTCAGCTCCCTCTCTCAGCTCCCTCTCTCAACTCCCTCTCTCAGCTCCCTCTCTCAGCTCCTTCTCTCAGCTCCCTCTCTCAGCTCCTTCTCTCAGCTCCTTCTCTCAGCTCCTTCTCTCAGCTCCTTCTCTCAGCTCCCTCTCTCAACTCCCTCTCTCAGCTCCCTCTCTCAGCTCCTTCGCTCAGCTCCTTCTCTCAGCTCCTTCTCTCAGCTCCTTCTCTCAGCTCCCTCTCTCAGCTCCCTCTCTCAGCTCCCTCTCTCAGCTCCTTCTCTCAACTCCCTCTCTCAGCTCCCTCTCTCAGCTCCCTCTCTCAGCTCCTTCTCTCAGCTCCTTCTCTCAGCTCCTTCTCTCAGCTCCTTCTCTCAACTCCCTCTCTCAGCTCCTTCTCTCAGCTCCCTCTCTCAGCTCCCTCTCTCAACTCCCTCTCTCAGCTCCCTCTCTCAACTCCCTCTCTCAGCTCCTTCTCTCAGCTCCCTCTCTCAGCTCCCTCTCTCAGCTCCCTCTCTCAACTCCCTCTCTCAGCTCCTTCTCTCAGCTCCCTCTCTCAGCTCCCTCTCTCAGCTCCTTCTCTCAACTCCCTCTCTCAGCTCCCTCTCTCAACTCCCTCTCTCAGCTCCCTCTCTCAGCTCCCTCTCTCAGCTCCCTCTCTCAGCTCCCTCTCTCAGCTCCTTCTCTCAGCTCCCTCTCTCAGCTCCTTCTCTCAGCTCCTTCTCTCAGCTCCTTCGCTCAGCTCCCTCTCTCAGCTCCCTCTCTCAGCTCCTTCTCTCAGCTCCCTCTCTCAGCTCCCTCTCTCAGCTCCTTCTCTCAGCTCCCTCTCTCAGCTCCCTCTCTCAGCTCCCTCTCTCAGCTCCTTCTCTCAGCTCCTTCTCTCAGCTCCTTCTCTCAACTCCCTCTCTCAGCTCCTTCTCTCAGCTCCCTCTCTCAGCTCCCTCTCTCAACTCCCTCTCTCAGCTCCCTCTCTCAGCTCCTTCTCTCAGCTCCCTCTCTCAGCTCCTTCTCTCAGCTCCTTCTCTCAGCTCCTTCTCTCAGCTCCTTCTCTCAGCTCCCTCTCTCAACTCCCTCTCTCAGCTCCCTCTCTCAGCTCCTTCGCTCAGCTCCTTCTCTCAGCTCCTTCTCTCAGCTCCTTCTCTCAGCTCCCTCTCTCAGCTCCCTCTCTCAGCTCCCTCTCTCAGCTCCTTCTCTCAACTCCCTCTCTCAGCTCCCTCTCTCAGCTCCCTCTCTCAGCTCCTTCTCTCAGCTCCTTCTCTCAGCTCCTTCTCTCAGCTCCTTCTCTCAACTCCCTCTCTCAGCTCCTTCTCTCAGCTCCCTCTCTCAGCTCCCTCTCTCAACTCCCTCTCTCAGCTCCCTCTCTCAACTCCCTCTCTCAGCTCCTTCTCTCAGCTCCCTCTCTCAGCTCCCTCTCTCAGCTCCCTCTCTCAACTCCCTCTCTCAGCTCCTTCTCTCAGCTCCCTCTCTCAGCTCCCTCTCTCAGCTCCTTCTCTCAACTCCCTCTCTCAGCTCCCTCTCTCAACTCCCTCTCTCAGCTCCCTCTCTCAGCTCCCTCTCTCAGCTCCCTCTCTCAGCTCCCTCTCTCAGCTCCTTCTCTCAGCTCCCTCTCTCAGCTCCTTCTCTCAGCTCCTTCTCTCAGCTCCTTCGCTCAGCTCCCTCTCTCAGCTCCCTCTCTCAGCTCCTTCTCTCAGCTCCCTCTCTCAGCTCCCTCTCTCAGCTCCTTCTCTCAGCTCCCTCTCTCAGCTCCCTCTCTCAGCTCCCTCTCTCAGCTCCTTCTCTCAGCTCCTTCTCTCAGCTCCTTCTCTCAACTCCCTCTCTCAGCTCCTTCTCTCAGCTCCCTCTCTCAGCTCCCTCTCTCAACTCCCTCTCTCAGCTCCCTCTCTCAGCTCCTTCTCTCAACTCCCTCTCTCAGCTCCTTCTCTCAGCTCCCTCTCTCAGCTCCCTCTCTCAGCTCCCTCTCTCAACTCCCTCTCTCAGCTCCTTCTCTCAGCTCCTTCTCTCAGCTCCCTCTCTCAGCTCCTTCTCTCAGCTCCCTCTCTCAGCTCCTTCTCTCAACTCCCTCTCTCAGCTCCCTCTCTCAACTCCCTCTCTCAGCTCCCTCTCTCAGCTCCCTCTCTCAGCTCCCTCTCTCAGCTCCCTCTCTCAGCTCCTTCTCTCAGCTCCCTCTCTCAGCTCCCTCTCTCAGCTCCTTCTCTCAGCTCCTTCGCTCAGCTCCCTCTCTCAGCTCCTTCTCTCAGCTCCCTCTCTCAGCTCCCTCTCTCAGCTCCCTCTCTCAGCTCCTTCTCTCAGCTCCCTCTCTCAGCTCCCTCTCTCAGCTCCCTCTCTCAGCTCCCTCTCTCAGCTCCTTCTCTCAGCTCCCTCTCTCAGCTCCTTCTCTCAACTCCCTCTCTCAGCTCCCTCTCTCAGCTCCCTCTCTCAGCTCCCTCTCTCAGCTCCTTCTCTCAACTCCCTCTCTCAGCTCCCTCTCTCAGCTCCCTCTCTCAGCTCCCTCTCTCAACTCCCTCTCTCAGCTCCCTCTCTCAGCTCCTTCTCTCAGCTCCCTCTCTCAGCTCCCTCTCTCAGCTCCTTCTCTCAGCTCCCTCTCTCAGCTCCCTCTCTCAGCTCCCTCTCTCAGCTCCTTCTCTCAGCTCCCTCTCTCAGCTCCCTCTCTCAGCTCCTTCTCTCAGCTCCCTCTCTCAGCTCCCTCTCTCAGCTCCCTCTCTCAGCTCCTTCTCTCAATTCCCTCTCTCAGCTCCTTCTCTCAGCTCCCTCTCTCAGCTCCCTCTCTCAGCTCCCTCTCTCAGCTCCTTCTCTCAGCTCCCTCTCTCAGCTCCCTCTCTCAGCTCCCTCTCTCAGCTCCTTCTCTCAGCTCCCTCTCTCAGCTCCCTCTCTCAGCTCCCTCTCTCAGCTCCTTCTCTCAGCTCCCTCTCTCAGCTCCTTCTCTCAGCTCCCTCTCTCAGCTCCTTCTCTCAACTCCCTCTCTCAGCTCCTTCTCTCAGCTCCCTCTCTCAGCTCCCTCTCTCAACTCCCTCTCTCAGCTCCCTCTCTCAGCTCCCTCTCTCAGCTCCTTCTCTCAGCTCCTTCTCTCAGCTCCCTCTCTCAGCTCCCTCTCTCAGCTCCTTCTCTCAGCTCCTTCTCTCAGCTCCTTCTCTCAGCTCCCTCTCTCAGCTCCCTCTCTCAGCTCCTTCTCTCAGCTCCCTCTCTCAGCTCCCTCTCTCAGCTCCCTCTCTCAGCTCCTTCTCTCAGCTCCTTCGCTCAGCTCCCTCTCTCAGCTCCCTCTCTCAGCTCCTTCTCTCAACTCCCTCTCTCAGCTCCCTCTCTCAGCTCCCTCTCTCAGCTCCCTCTCTCAGCTCCTTCTCTCAGCTCCCTCTCTCAGCTCCCTCTCTCAGCTCCCTCTCTCAGCTCCTTCTCTCAGCTCCCTCTCTCAGCTCCTTCTCTCAGCTCCCTCTCTCAGCTCCCTCTCTGAGCTCCTCTCAGCTCCCTCTCTCAGCTCCCTCTCTCAGCTCCCTCTCTCAGCTCCCTCTCTCAGCTCCTTCGCTCAGCTCCCTCTCTCAGCTCCCTCTCTCAGCTCCCTCTCTCAGCTCCTTCTCTCAGCTCCCTCTCTCAGCTCCCTCTCTCAGCTCCCTCTCTCAGCTCCCTCTCTCAGCTCCTTCTCTCAGCTCCTTCTCTCAGCTCCTTCTCTCAGCTCCCTCTCTCAGCTCCCTCTCTCAGCTCCTTCTCTCAGCTCCCTCTCTCAGCTCCCTCTCTCAGCTCCCTCTCTCAGCTCCTTCTCTCAGCTCCTTCGCTCAGCTCCCTCTCTCAGCTCCCTCTCTCAGCTCCTTCTCTCAACTCCCTCTCTCAGCTCCCTCTCTCAGCTCCCTCTCTCAGCTCCCTCTCTCAGCTCCCTCTCTCAGCTCCTTCTCTCAGCTCCCTCTCTCAGCTCCCTCTCTCAGCTCCCTCTCTCAGCTCCTTCTCTCAGCTCCCTCTCTCAGCTCCTTCTCTCAGCTCCTCTCAGCTCCCTCTCTCAGCTCCCTCTCTCAGCTCCCTCTCTCAGCTCCTTCGCTCAGCTCCCTCTCTCAGCTCCCTCTCTCAGCTCCCTCTCTCAGCTCCTTCTCTCAGCTCCTTCTCTCAGCTCCCTCTCTCAGCTCCCTCTCTCAGCTCCTTCTCTCAGCTCCCTCTCTCAGCTCCTTCTCTCAACTCCCTCTCTCAGCTCCCTCTCTCAGCTCCCTCTCTCAGCTCCCTCTCTCAGCTCCTTCTCTCAGCTCCCTCTCTCAGCTCCCTCTCTCAGCTCCCTCTCTCAGCTCCTTCTCTCAACTCCCTCTCTCAGCTCCTTCTCTCAGCTCCCTCTCTCAGCTCCCTCTCTCAGCTCCCTCTCTCAGCTCCCTCTCTCAGCTCCCTCTCTCAGCTCCCTCTCTCAGCTCCTTCTCTCAGCTCCCTCTCTCAGCTCCCTCTCTCAGCTCCCTCTCTCAGCTCCTTCTCTCAGCTCCCTCTCTCAGCTCCCTCTCTCAGCTCCCTCTCTCAGCTCCTTCTCTCAGCTCCCTCTCTCAGCTCCCTCTCTCAGCTCCTTCTCTCAATTCCCTCTCTCAGCTCCTTCTCTCAGCTCCCTCTCTCAGCTCCTTCTCTCAGCTCCCTCTCTCAGCTCCCTCTCTCAGCTCCCTCTCTCAGCTCCTTCTCTCAGCTCCCTCTCTCAGCTCCCTCTCTCAGCTCCCTCTCTCAGCTCCTTCTCTCAGCTCCCTCTCTCAGCTCCCTCTCTCAGCTCCCTCTCTCAGCTCCTTCTCTCAGCTCCCTCTCTCAGCTCCCTCTCTCAGCTCCCTCTCTCAGCTCCCTCTCTCAGCTCCCTCTCTCAGCTCCTTCTCTCAGCTCCCTCTCTCAGCTCCCTCTCTCAACTCCCTCTCTCAGCTCCCTCTCTCAGCTCCCTCTCTCAGCTCCCTCTCTCAGCTCCTTCTCTCAGCTCCTTCTCTCAGCTCCTTCTCTCAGCTCCTTCTCTCAGCTCCCTCTCTCAGCTCCCTCTCTCAGCTCCTTCTCTCAGCTCCCTCTCTCAGCTCCCTCTCTCAGCTCCCTCTCTCAGCTCCTTCTCTCAGCTCCTTCTCTCAGCTCCTTCGCTCAGCTCCCTCTCTCAGCTCCCTCTCTCAGCTCCCTCTCTCAACTCCCTCTCTCAGCTCCCTCTCTCAGCTCCCTCTCTCAGCTCCCTCTCTCAGCTCCTTCTCTCAGCTCCCTCTCTCAGCTCCCTCTCTCAGCTCCCTCTCTCAGCTCCCTCTCTCAGCTCCCTCTCTCAGCTCCTTCTCTCAGCTCCCTCTCTCAGCTCCCTCTCTGAGCTCCTTCTCTCAGCTCCCTCTCTGAGCTCCCTCTCTCAGCTCCCTCTCTCAGCTCCCTCTCTCAGCTCCCTCTCTCAGCTCCCTCTCTCAGCTCCTTCTCTCAGCTCCCTCTCTCAGCTCCTTCTCTCAGCTCCCTCTCTCAGCTCCCTCTCTCAGCTCCCTCTCTCAGCTCCCTCTCTCAGCTCCTTCTCTCAGCTCCCTCTCTCAGCTCCCTCTCTCAGCTCCTTCTCTCAGCTCCCTCTCTCAGCTCCCTCTCTCAGCTCCCTCTCTCAGCTCCCTCTCTCAGCTCCCTCTCTCAGCTCCTTCTCTCAGCTCCCTCTCTCAGCTCCTTCTCTCAGCTCCCTCTCTCAGCTCCCTCTCTCAGCTCCTTCTCTCAGCTCCTTCTCTCAGCTCCTTCTCTCAGCTCCCTCTCTCAGCTCCCTCTCTCAGCTCCTTCTCTCAGCTCCCTCTCTCAGCTCCTTCTCTCAGCTCCCTCTCTCAGCTCCCTCTCTCAGCTCCCTCTCTCAGCTCCTTCTCTCAGCTCCCTCTCTCAGCTCCCTCTCTCAGCTCCCTCTCTCAGCTCCCTCTCTCAGCTCCTTCTCTCAGCTCCCTCTCTCAGCTCCCTCTCTCAGCTCCTTCTCTCAGCTCCCTCTCTCAGCTCCTTCTCTCAGCTCCCTCTCTCAGCTCCCTCTCTCAGCTCCCTCTCTCAGCTCCTTCTCTCAGCTCCCTCTCTCAGCTCCCTCTCTCAACTCCCTCTCTCAGCTCCCTCTCTCAGCTCCCTCTCTCAGCTCCCTCTCTCAGCTCCTTCTCTCAGCTCCTTCTCTCAGCTCCTTCTCTCAGCTCCCTCTCTCAGCTCCCTCTCTCAGCTCCTTCTCTCAGCTCCCTCTCTCAGCTCCCTCTCTCAGCTCCCTCTCTCAGCTCCTTCTCTCAGCTCCCTCTCTCAGCTCCCTCTCTCAGCTCCCTCTCTCAGCTCCCTCTCTCAGCTCCTTCTCTCAGCTCCCTCTCTCAGCTCCCTCTCTCAGCTCCTTCTCTCAGCTCCTCTCAGCTCCCTCTCTCAGCTCCTTCTCTCAGCTCCTTCTCTCAACTCCCTCTCTCAGCTCCCTCTCTCAGCTCCCTCTCTCAGCTCCCTCTCTCAGCTCCCTCTCTCAGCTCCCTCTCTCAGCTCCCTCTCTCAGCTCCCTCTCTCAGCTCCCTCTCTCAGCTCCCTCTCTCAGCTCCTTCTCTCAGCTCCCTCTCTCAGCTCCCTCTCTCAGCTCCTTCTCTCAGCTCCCTCTCTCAGCTCCTTCTCTCAGCTCCCTCTCTCAGCTCCCTCTCTCAGCTCCCTCTCTCAGCTCCCTCTCTCAGCTCCTTCTCTCAGCTCCCTCTCTCAGCTCCTTCTCTCAGCTCCTTCTCTCAGCTCCTTCTCTCAGCTCCCTCTCTCAGCTCCCTCTCAGCTCCTTCTCTCAGCTCCCTCTCTCAGCTCCTTCTCTCAGCTCCTTCTCTCAGCTCCTTCTCTCAGCTCCTTCTCTCAGCTCCTTCTCTCAGCTCCCTCTCTCAGCTCCCTCTCTCAGCTCCTTCTCTCAGCTCCCTCTCTCAGCTCCTTCTCTCAGCTCCCTCTCGCAGCTCCTTCTCTCAGCTTCCTCTCTCAGCTCCTTCTCTCAGCTTCCTCTCTCAGCTCCTTCTCTCAGCTCCTTCTCTCAGCTCCTTCTCTCAGCTCCCTCTCCCAGCTCCTTCTCTCAGCTCCTTCTCTCAGCTCCTTTGTGTAGTTGAACTGTCTGTCTTCTCCTCAGGGGTCCCAGCTGTCTATAACCAAGGCATGGTCCCTATGGGGGTCCCCGGGCCGCTCGCGGCCCCTGTGAGCCAGGGCCCTCTGTGCAGTGAGGAAGACCTGAAGGCTCTGCAGGACATGTTTCCAAACCTGGACAAAGAGGTGGTGCGCACAGTGTTGGAGGCCCAGCAGGGCAACAAGGACGCTGCTATAAACTCTCTGCTGCAGATGGCAGAAGAGCTCTAACGCTCTCAAAGAACATTATGTACTTCTGTCTACTTCTGTGTACTTCTGTGTACTTCTGTGTACTTCTATGTACTTCTGCGTACTTCTGTGTGCTCAAGGGCCAAACTCCTCCACAAACCAACCATGGGCCTCCAAACCATGTTCCCTCTGGCTCTTCATCAGTATCTGCTTGCTTATAGTCTAGCTTCATAGTACATTTCCATTAACCAGCTTACAGTGTTTGTTGTGAGGGCGGAGCCTCTGAAAACGTAAAGAAATGACGCGAGGGGAAGGAGGCGGGGCTTGTGGACGTCCTCCTCTTTGGCTGTATAAAGTCTGCTGTATGTGTATTTACTGTACAAATCAGAGTCTTATTGGAAGTCTGCAGTGCCCTCCGGAACATTCCACATCTCCATGGCGACGCGTCTCCATGGCGACGAAGCTCGAGTTTAGCATTGTGCATGTTGTTCCCACTCGGTTGCTGTCGGTGTGTAAATATTGGCCTCGATCAGCTGTTGACACAAGACTTCCGGGTGTAAATGTTCAGATCTTATATTAGTTCGAAGCCAAATCCAAAACGGCGTCTGATTCTTGTTAAATAAAACTAAACTGAACAAACCCTTGTCCCGCGTCTGTGTCGAGAATGAATCCTTCAAAGTTTCTGTACTTTGAAGTACTTTAGGTGCGCACCATTTCAGAAAGAACAACGCACAAATGTAAAGGTGCAAGTTTATTTCTTTAGTTGCAGTAACAAGGTTTACCAAAGAAAATCAGAAGAACCCGTCCCAAATAAATATATACAGTACACAAATATAAGTGCTGACCCGTGGGATATCGATGAAGTAAACCAAGATAAAATGACGCTTTCACAGCAGTTTGAGAAAGCGACGGCATTATTCGACAACACCGACAAAAATGTCCGTTTAAAGCGTTGTTTTTCAACCTCGCCTCAGTTTTTGGCAGTAACCCCGAACGCGCCCTAAATTTGGTGGTCGTTTCGCTCTCTTTTGTAGAGCCCAGGTTCAATTACTCAATCAAATCCGCCCATCGAGCTATTAACTGTCATGAGCAATGATTTGGGGTGTACCTCAAGGCACGGTTCTAGGCCCGCTAGTCTTCTACGTTACATTGGTTGAAAATCAAGGGTTTAAAGGAGATTTCGAGGGTTTTAAGACACAACACTATTTAAGATACAACTAATACAGCGACTGGAGCCAATCCCCAATATGATTTCAACATTCACGGCTCACAAGTTTAGCTATTTCTTTTAAAAAATGAAACATCAGCAGTGAATTTACCATAGCATAGCGAGTTATATAGTCCCCTTCCCTCCGTCTGAAATAATGAATTCTAATGAATGCAGCAGAAGAGGCTTGACCGACACGGCCTCTAAAAACACACAGTTCTAATGCTTATCATTCACTTTCTTAGTCTCATTATTTCAGAATGAGGGCTTCCAGTCTCGCACAGGTGAACTGCGGAGAGTGGCGCCGTGTGAATGTGGGCCTAGCTTAGCTCAGATTTTTCCTGTGGGACGCTTGTCGGTGGGACACACTCGGTCAGGGTGCATTCGCAGGCGGTGGGCACCTTGTAGACGTGCGTGACGCTGCTGCCGTCCTTACAATCGAGCTTCACCTTCCTTTCAGCCGTGCTGGTCTCCCGGCAACACTCGCACTTGTGCATCATGGAGTTGGCCGCCATGGAGTACCTGAGGTTAGCAGAGGGGTCACAGGTCAAACCATGATCTCTGCTGTACACTGAGACATTTTGAATAAATTTTGAAGTTTGGAGGTTGAAAGCTTCTAGATAGAGAATGTTTAAGCAATAAAGTGAATTATTAATGAAAATCTCAAAGAGTTTACTCTTGTTTTTGACATTTTGATTCAATTATGCCGCTGACTTTGCTATAAAAAGTATTTCCGTTGTCTGATAATGAGATAAAAGAGAATATTTTGTATAGCGGACAAAAATCAACTTTAAAAAGTGGTC
>NW_027316167.1:5963216-6010716 GCF_026437365.1 Eucyclogobius newberryi
ATATTCGTTTTTTTGAGGAAAATACTTGTAAAAATGATAAATGGCTTGTTGGTATTGACAATGAAAATAAGAGTGATGATATAATAGTACGTCTTAAGTCCGGTTTTAGCCCGTGCACATTCACCACTATCTATGTGTCACTTGTGCATGTGGATTACAGATTCAGTTGTATTCATCAGGACACACTCAATCTGCGGCTCTAGTCCTTGAGCTGCGTAAGCCCTGCCCACCAGGCGATACCAGCATGTCCTGTTTATCTATTTGTTTTAAACCTCCATTTCTGTTTAAAGAAGGATTCTCTCTTTTATGATTTCCTCCTAAACTCCTCTTTCAGGCCATCTGGTCTCCTGCTTTGAATCTTCACCTAACTCTCTTCTAAAGAATGGTTTGTGGCTTTAGGATGAAGATGCACGGCGCTCTGTGCTCCTGAACTCCAGTGTCTTGTGTTGATACAGCCTTTTGTGCAGTGGCGTTTAGTCTTTCTTTACAACTTTCCTCACTGCATATATATGCACCACAATGCGCTACTGCTCTGTAGATGCATCTTCTGTTTTCATATTTTAAGTTCAATAATGCAAGTGTTGTGTGTGCACTGACCACAGATCTGTTGAGTGCAGCAATTTTCGGTCCTGTTAACAGCCTGTTGTCCAGGCTCAGAGCAGTTTGCAGGAATCACTGCTGAACACTGCACGGGGGTACACTGGACGCTCATAGAGTCTTTGTCACACATGCATTCTTTGCAATCGTAAGTCCATGTGTCTCCGAACTGTGTGAGAAACAAGACGTATGAAAATATGTCAGACAGACAGGAAATGCATGTAAACTATTCTTGTTGTGTATTTAAGAACTTATATCACTATCTGACTTTTCGCTGGAGGTTCCCATTTAAAGTCACAGTGAAATTATTATTTATTTGACTTTAGATTCAAAATGTTATTTTACATTGTACGGTATTGTTTATATAGTAACATTTAGCAGCACTTCATCATTTTGTTATGTGTTTGAAGAACGGAAATTTGTAATAATAATAGTTTTGGGTAAGTACTGCATTTTATTTAAAAGTTCATGAAATAAAGATTTAACAAACACTTAACACTGTTCAACTATGTATTAGTTTCTTGGAAAAATATTTACGGTATGTCAAAATCTTTTTTTAGAAAAACAGATGACTACAAATTCTTGGACGAAAGACAGATTGCACCAGCCTTATCTTTATACCAAGATATTATATTATCCGTGTCATAATCCATATATTACAAAACAAATGATGAAGTCCACAAATCCACTCACCTCTCGTGGCATTCCATCGGGCCCCTCACACACATCTAAAAGTCAACAAAGCCATAGTAAACGGACGCACTGTGGGTCTAACAGGATGTTTTCACATTCAGCTCTGTGCGCTCACCACATGTTGGGACACATTTAGGGTAGGCCGACTTGAACTCAGTCGTGCCATGCGAACAGAAGCAGCCCTCCATCGCAGTGTCATTATCCACCTTGAACCTTGCATTGTACCTTTAACATATAGTACGGGTAATCTTTCATCTTCATCATCATCACCATCACCATCATCACCACCATCATCTTTATCATCATCAGTCTCTAAATAAAATCAAAATATTGTCCGCCATGTACCTTTCGTCGCATGTCTTCTCCACCTCAGCACCACACGCTTTGTACTCTGTGTAGTACTCTGGACAAGGGTAATCTGTAGAACACAAATTACAGTCATATATATGAATACGTTGACATCCAGAAGGAACATTTAGACGGTTGTGATGAAGTTGTTTGTGTGTGTCTGACCACAAAGCCCCTGGGTTTCGTTCCTCCAGTTGACGCAGACCCCGACGCTGGCGCACTGCCCCGCGTAGAGCTCTAGAATTGGGCACGTGTCATTGTCGCCGCTGCAGAATTCCGCCTTGCACGAAGCCAGAAACGGGTCCACCGGCACAAGAGGGTGGCACGCCTCGAAAACACTTAAGAAGACGCGATAATACTGTGTTATTTTATTCCATTATGTTAGTGTTGACCATTTATTATGCATATTCTTGTTTGTATGAACTAGCTTTCTTAACAAACACCAGTGATTGTTGGTCTGCGCCCTGGTCCCACTGCCACTCTTAAGCCTGTTCTAACAGTCCATCTCACCACTGTACGAGGATGTTTACTGCTGGGATCTTTTTGGAGAAATTGCAGTTTATAATGAGCTACACTGAACATATTTGTGTGAAAAAAGCTATTAAAATGTGAACATGTGTTTAATTAAAGATACTTTTTTCGTCTTGAATTACCAGAATATCACTTACACTTAACAGTATTCAACATGTAAAGATAGTATACTGGACTCTATGTAAAGATAATGACTTTTAAAACATCTCTGTGTGCTTTTGTGAAGGAAGTTTTTTAAAACTAAAACATTCAAAATCAGTTATTCAGTTTCATTTTTTTTTACAAATATTTAAGTCAATATGTCTAACCTGCTGGTCAGGATATCACAGAATTTAGCCAAACAGGTAGTGAGGATTGGGGTCGGTTGTGTGGGTTGCACACATGGCTCGTCGTTGACCACCCACTGGCCGGCAGAGACAGAGCAGCGCTCTACTTGACCGTTAGGAGAGCGACAGTCATTGGCCTGAGAGTTATCACAGGTTCCTGTAAGAGCAGATGTGTGAGACTTTAAAGTGTGAATACAGAATACAAAAAAAATTCGACTCCAATTCATTAGTTCACATAATTGCAGTATTACAGTAATTACATGACATATTATAATAAATAATCATAATAAATAAGCTGAATGACTGCAGTTATGATATATGATTTGCAGAAGTGTAGTGGCTTAGCAGCTACAAAATGGGTCTTGAAACAGATACATTTCTTTGCAAAGCTGCCATGGATTATGGACATATGTCATAAAATGGTCATAAAACTACTTCATATTCTCTTTCTGCCACCAAATTAAACCATATCTGTTGCCAATTTTAATGTTTCAAAGTACAAAAACTTGTTGAAAAATAGTGTATAAATATATTTTTTCCACCTCAGTATATGTACATTTCCAAGAGTTAAGAGGAGAGTTCAGGGCCATTTCCATTTAGTTTTGTAAGCAAGCTATTTAAAATGAAAGGTAATACTTTAATTTGGTTTTATTGTGTGTAATTTTCTCAAACATGGAAAAAAATACTAGAACTCTCTAAAAGTTCACGGACTGACATTTACTTGAGTAGAGGAAACATACCGCACTGTCCCTCTGTGTTCTTTCCAAACAGTGAGTTGGGCAGTTCAACACTGATCGAAGAATCTCTGTAGAAAATCTCTGCGCCGATTGCTTCTATTTTCACACTGACCACAATGTCTGTTCCCGTGATAACTATTGCGTCATTTTTGTATGAAACATAGACTCGCTTTCCGTTCACATAGAGCTGCAAAAACAAAAACGATATTCAAAACAGATTGGAAACCAGCAAGGATATCGAACTGGACAAAAGAAGACAAAACTCGCTGCGTAATGCAATGGAAAGCAGGTCATGTCATGTCATTTCGATGTTGTCGTAGGCCATGACATGTCATTTAAATTCTATCTGTGTTGTTTTTCTGTGTGCAGATGATATAAGAATATTGTTTCCTGATTAGTATTGTCTGGCGCCTCTGGATCAGCCAGGATCAGGGCATTTAATGCATCAGGACGTTGATTATGTGTCAAGTCCCCTCCGATTGAGGGTCAGGTCACCTCTGAATGAGAATCTTTGCATGCGTGATGGTTGTTCTATCTCTTTTGGAGCTGATTTGATTATGATTATGTGCGTACGTGTCAATGTTTGTTACTGCCTTTAAAAGGATGTGTATTGTCATTGTTCTGGAGGCTAGGGACAGAAATCTTTGTCAGGGAAAGTGATTATTTACTGTGCACGAGTAAATAAAGATCCACCTTTTGAGAAAGACAAACTCTGTTCTTTTTCACCTTTTCTTGGTGATTGTTTGCAGAATTTCCGCAACAATTTTGGCGTCACGAACAGGACAAGTTTACCTCTTTAGGATTAGGCCATTTAATGCGTCAGGACGTTGATTATGTCTCAAGTCACCTCTGAATGAGATGGTTTGAATCTTTGCATGCGTGATGGTTGTTCTATCTCTTTTGGAGCTGATTTGATTATGATTATGTGCGTACGTGTCAATGTTTGTCACTGCCTTTAAAAGGATGTGTATTGTCATTATTCTGGAGGTTAGGGACAGAAATCTTTGTCAGGGAAAGTGATTATTTACGTGCACAAGTAAATACAGATCCACCTTTTGAGAAAGACATACTGTTCTGTTTAATCTTTTCTTGGCGATTGTTTGCAGAAATTCCCTAACCCAACAATTTTGGAGTTACGAACAGGACATGTTTACCTCTTTCTGGACTGTTCCTGAGCTATTTGACTGCTTTAGCACCACCACATCCGACTGATAGGCGATGGTGAGAGTGTGTGCGCAGAATGTGGAACCACCCGAGTATTCGCAGTCTTCTTTGGTCACGCTCACGGTCAGATTGTAATTGGATACAATCTCTTTGACAAGATAGTAAGAGCAGTTTCCGTCAAACTGATAACTTCTCCCATCGAATGTTAAGTAGTATTCATTGTTCCAGATATTGCACACACCTGCGGGAAAAACAAAACCAAAACATGTAGAAAAAGCTTCAGTTGTAGTCATCTGGACTCAGTTAGAAAACATAGACGTTTCGACTCTCATCCAAGAGTCATTGTCAATAACAGAATTTAGGCCGAGAACTCCGATATTTATACTATTCTGTGGTAAGTCCAGCCCATTGGGAGGAGCCTTCCTGATGTGGAAAGAGTTGTTTGTTTCAACAGAAACTTACCCTCTTTGTATCTACCGATACCTGTAAGTTTCTGTTGAAACAAACAACTCTTTCCACTTCAGGAAGGCTCCTCCCAATGGGCTGGACTTACCACAGAATAGTATAAATATTGGAGTTCTCGACCTAAATTCTTTTATTGACAATGACTCTTGGATGAGAGTCGAAACGTCTATTTTTTCTAACTGAGTCCAGATGACTACAACTGAAGCTTTTTCTACAATGGAACACGCCTGGACGAATGAGGGATTATACCGACAAAACCAAAACATGTTTTTTTGAGCTTTAGCTAAACAAGTGAGTGCGTTGAAGTTGCAGATAGCTTACATGGGCACACATAAGAGTAGCAACACCCTCCATTTTCTTGGACTTTAAGGGGTTGGCGTCCATTGGTACACAGGATGGGTGGTGGTACAGTGCAGCTAGGTGCGGTCATGACCACACCGTTGACACATGTGGCCGTGGTGCAGTTGCCAACATCCCAGCTTTCTCCATTCTGGGTTACAAAAATGCATAAATATCTGTGTTATCATGAGAAAAAACATCACAGCTTTAAGATGATTCAGGATCACTGACACAATGACACAATGGTGAAATATTTCATTTACATCACTGACTTTTTTGTTATATTCTGTGAACAATAATGTGACATGCAAGATGAAAAACACGTTTCTAATCTTTTGTTATTTAGTTATTATTCCTTAAAATGTCATTGTGATCAGGGTGATAAGAAAAATGTCAGTTATTCGTATGTTTAGTTTTGAAAGCCTTAGCTGACCTTTCTGGGTGGATTTTCACCAATACAGTCCAGGACAGTTGTGGAAGGAGTGGTTGTTGAAGAGTAGGTGGTTGTGGGAATTATGGTTGGACATAACTTGGAAACGACCTCCACTTGGCAGCTTGCATTACATTGTGCAGTGTAGCACCAGCCCATTTGATCAGTAACATTGTAGATCAGATCGCCTGTTTTAAAAAAAAGGAAATAAGTATTAAAAAATAGTAAATAAAAGAATACTATGTCTAATCATCAAGCAAAGCTCGTACATTAAAAGAAAATACACACCTAGATTAAATGTTGTTCCATTGATAAGGCAGGTACAGACATTGGTTGTGTTTGTGAACAATGGTGTAGAAGTGCTTGGAGGAAGAGTCCGGGTAACTGGTAGAATTGCTGTTGTTCCGGTGGGATTGGTCCCAATAGAAACTGTAGGGGTGACAGTCGTGTTCAAAATGGATGGCTGGGTACTTACAGTGGTCGCTTCTGTGGGCTCTGTGAAAACACGGGGGGTAGTTACTGGACCTGAGCTACTTGTAGGGCCCTCACTTGAAGTTGATTCTTCAATTGAAGTTGTTTCTTCACTTGAAGTTGTGACTGCAACGGTAGTAGTTGTTTCCACTACAGGAGTTGTTTCACCTGTTGTTGTTACGGGCACTTCAGTTGTCACAGAAGGCGTTGATGAAACCACTTTTGTTGTTGTTTCTTCACATGAAGTTGTATCCTCACATGAAGTTGTTTCTTCACTTGAAGTTGTGACTGGAACCTTAGTAGATGTTTCCACTACAGGAGTTGTGGATTCTGTTGTTTGGCCTTTAGTTACAGTGGTTGATTTAATTGTGGTTTCCCCTTCAGTAGTGGGACCAGTAATTGTTACAGTAGTTATAGAAGGCGTTGATGAAACCACTTTTGTTGTTGTTTCTTCACATGAAGTTGTATCCTCACATGAAGTTGTTTCTTCACTTGAAGTTGTGACTGGAACCTTAGTAGTTGTTTCCACTACAGGAGTTGTAGATTCTGTTGTTGGGCCTATAGTTACAGTGGTTGATTTAATTGTTGTTTCCCCTTCAGTAGTGGGACCAGTAGTTGTTACAGTAGTTACAGAAGGCGTTGATGAAACCAGTTTTGTTGTTTCTTTACTTGAAGTTGTTTCTTCACCTGAAGTTGTTTCTTCACCTGAAGTTGTTTCTTCACCTGAAGTTGTGACTGGAACCTTAGTAGTTGTTTCCACTACAGGAGTTGTAGATTCTGTTGTTGGACCTTTAGTTACAGTGGTTTGTTTAATTGTTGTTTCTCCTTCAGTAGTGGGACCAGTAGTTGTTACAGTAGTTACAGAAGGCGTTGATGAAACCACTTTTGTTGTTGTTTCTTCACATGAAGTTGTATCCTCACATGAAGTTGTTTCTTCACTTGAAGTTGTGACTGGAACCTTAGTAGTTGTTTCCACTACAGGAGTTGTAGATTCTGTTGTTGGGCCTATAGTTACAGTGGTTGATTTAATTGTTGTTTCCCCTTCAGTAGTGGGACCAGTAGTTGTTACAGTAGTTACAGAAGGCGTTGAAGAAACCAGTTTTGTTGTTTCTTTACTTGAAGTTGTTTCTTCACCTGAAGTTGTTTCTTCACTTGAAGTTGTGACTGGAACCTTAGTAGTTGTTTCCACTACAGGAGTTGTAGATTCTGTTGTTGGGCCTTTAGTTACAGTGGTTGGTTTAATTGTTGTTTCCCCTTCAGTAGTGGGACCAGTAGTTGTTACAGTAGTTACAGAAGGCGTTGATGAAACCAGTTTAGTTGTTCCTTTAATTGAAGTTGTTTCTTCACCTGAAGTTGTTTCTTCACCTGAAGTTGTTTCTTCACCTGAAGTTGTGACTGGAACCTTAGTAGTTGTTTCCACTACAGGAGTTGTAGATTCTGTTGTTGGGCCTTTAGTTACAGTGGTTGGTTTAATTGTTGTTTCACCTTCAGTAGTGGGACCAGTAGTTGTTACAGTAGTTAAAGAAGGCGTTGATGAAACCAGTTTTGTTGTTTCTTCACCTAAAGTTGTTTCTTCACCTGAAGTTGTTTCTTCACTTGAAGTTGTGACTGGAACCTTAGTAGTTGTTTCCACTACAGGAGTTGTAGATTCTGTTGTTGGGCCTTTAGTTACAGTGGTTGGTTTAATTGTTGTTTCCCCTTCAGTAGTGGGACCAGTAGTTGATACAGTAGTTACAGAAGGCGTTGAAGAAACCAGTTTTGTTGTTTCTTCACTTGAAGTTGTTTCTTCACCTGAAGTTGTTTCTTCACCTGAAGTTGTGACTGGAACCTTAGTAGTTGTTTCCACTACAGGAGTTGTAGATTCTGTTGTTGGGCCTTTAGTTACAGTGGTTGGTTTAATTGTTGTTTCACCTTCAGTAGTGGGACCAGTAGTTGTTACAGTAGTTAAAGAAGGCGTTGATGAAACCAGTTTTGTTGTTTCTTCACCTAAAGTTGTTTCTTCACCTGAAGTTGTTTCTTCACTTGAAGTTGTGACTGGAACCTTAGTAGTTGTTTCCACTACAGGAGTTGTAGATTCTGTTGTTGGGCCTTTAGTTACATTGGTTGGTTTAATTGTTGTTTCCCCTTCAGTAGTGGGACCAGTAGTTGTTACAGTAGTTACAGAAGGCGTTGAAGAAACCAGTTTTGTTGTTTCTTTACTTGAAGTTGTTTCTTCAACTGAAGTTGTTTCTTCACCTGAAGTTGTTTCTTCACTTGAAGTTGTGACTGGAACCTTAGTAGTTGTTTCCACTACAGGAGTTGTAGATTCTGTTGTTGGGCCTTTAGTTACAGTGGTTGGTTTAATTGTTGTTTCCCCTTCAGTAGAGGGACCAGTAGTTGATACAGTAGTTACAGAAGGCGTTGAAGAAACCAGTTTTGTTGTTTCTTCACTTGAAGTTGTTTCTTCAACTGAAGTTGTTTCTTCAGCTGAAGTTGTGACTGGAACCTTAGTAGTTGTTTCCACTACAGGAGTTGTAGATTCTGTTGTTGGGCCTTTAGTTACAGTGGTTGGTTTAATTGTTGTTTCCCCTTCAGTAGTGGGACCAGTAGTTGTTACAGTAGTTACAGAAGGCGTTGAAGAAACCAGTTTTGTTGTTTCTTTACTTGAAGTTGTTTCTTCAACTGAAGTTGTTTCTTCACCTGAAGTTGTTTCTTCACTTGAAGTTGTGACTGGAACCTTAGTAGTTGTTTCCACTACAGGAGTTGTAGATTCTGTTGTTGGGCCTTTAGTTACAGTGGTTGGTTTAATTGTTGTTTCCCCTTCAGTAGTGGGACCAGTAGTTGTTACAGTAGTTACAGAAGGCGTTGATGAAACCAGTTTTGTTGTTTCTTCACTTGAAGTTGTTTCTTCACCTGAAGTTGTTTCTTCAGCTGAAGTTGTGACTGGAACCTTAGTAGTTGTTTCCACTACAGGAGTTGTAGATTCTGTTGTTGGGCCTTTAGTTACAGTGGTTGGTTTAATTGTTGTTTCCCCTTCAGTAGTGGGACCAGTAGTTGTTACAGTAGTTACAGAAGGCGTTGATGAAACCAGTTTAGTTGTTCCTTTAATTGAAGTTGTTTCTTCACCTGAAGTTGTTTCTTCACCTGAAGTTGTTTCTTCACCTGAAGTTGTGACTGGAACCTTAGTAGTTGTTTCCACTACAGGAGTTGTAGATTCTGTTGTTGGGCCTTTAGTTACAGTGGTTGGTTTAATTGTTGTTTCACCTTCAGTAGTGGGACCAGTAGTTGTTACAGTAGTTACAGAAGGCGTTGATGAAACCAGTTTTGTTGTTTCTTCACTTGAAGTTGTTTCTTCAACTGAAGTTGTTTCTTCAGCTGAAGTTGTGACTGGAACCTTAGTAGTTGTTTCCACTACAGGAGTTGTAGATTCTGTTGTTGGGCCTTTAGTTACAGTGGTTGGTTTAATTGTTGTTTCCCCTTCAGTAGTGGGACCAGTAGTTGTTACAGTAGTTACAGAAGGCGTTGAAGAAACCAGTTTTGTTGTTTCTTTACTTGAAGTTGTTTCTTCAACTGAAGTTGTTTCTTCACCTGAAGTTGTTTCTTCACTTGAAGTTGTGACTGGAACCTTAGTAGTTGTTTCCACTACAGGAGTTGTAGATTCTGTTGTTGGGCCTTTAGTTACAGTGGTTGGTTTAATTGTTGTTTCCCCTTCAGTAGTGGGACCAGTAGTTGTTACAGTAGTTACAGAAGGCGTTGATGAAACCAGTTTTGTTGTTCCTTTAATTGAAGTTGTTTCTTCACCTGAAGTTGTTTCTTCACCTGACGTTGTGACTGGAACCTTAGTAGTTGTTTCCACTAGAGGAGTTGTAGATTCTGTTGTTTGGCCTTTAGTTACAGTGGTTGGTTTAATTGTTGTTTCTCCTTCAGTAGTGGGACCAGTAGTTGTTACAGTAGTTACAGAAGGCGTTGAAGAAACCAGTTTTGTTGTTTCTTTACTTGAAGTTGTTTCTTCACCTGAAGTTGTTTCTTCAGCTGAAGTTGTGACTGGAACCTTAGTAGTTGTTTCCACTACAGGAGTTGTAGATTCTGTTGTTGGGCCTTTAGCTACAGTGGTTGGTTTAATTGTTGTTTCCCCTTCAGTAGTGGGACCAGTAGTTGTTACAGTAGTTACAGAAGGCGTTGATGAAACCAGTTTAGTTGTTCCTTTAATTGAAGTTGTTTCTTCACCTGAAGTTGTTTCTTCACCTGAAGTTGTTTCTTCACCTGAAGTTGTGACTGGAACCTTAGTAGTTGTTTCCACTACAGGAGTTGTAGATTCTGTTGTTGGGCCTTTAGTTACAGTGGTTGGTTTAATTGTTGTTTCACCTTCAGTAGTGGGACCAGTAGTTGTTACAGTAGTTACAGAAGGCGTTGAAGAAACCAGTTTTGTTGTTTCTTCACCTGAAGTTGTTTCTTCACCTGAAGTTGTTTCTTCACTTGAAGTTGTGACTGGAACCTTAGTAGTTGTTTCCACTACAGGAGTTGTAGATTCTGTTGTTGGGCCTTTAGTTACAGTGGTTGGTTTAATTGTTGTTTCACCTTCAGTAGTGGGACCAGTAGTTGTTACAGTAGTTACGGAAGGCGTTGATGAAACCAGTGTTGTTGTTTCTTCACCTGAAGTTGTTTCTTCACTTGAAGTTGTGACTGGAACCTTAGTAGTTGTTTCCACTACAGGAGTTGTAGATTCTGTTGTTGGGCCTTTAGTTACAGTGGTTGGTTTAATTGTTGTTTCCCCTTCAGTAGTGGGACCAGTAGTTGATACAGTAGTTACAGAAGGCGTTGAAGAAACCAGTTTTGTTGTTTCTTTACTTGAAGTTGTTTCTTCAACTGAAGTTGTTTCTTCACCTGACGTTGTGACTGGAACCTTAGTAGTTGTTTCCACTAGAGGAGTTGTAGATTCTGTTGTTTGGCCTTTAGTTACAGTGGTTGGTTTAATTGTTGTTTCTCCTTCAGTAGTGGGACCAGTAGTTGTTACAGTAGTTACAGAAGGCGTTGAAGAAACCAGTTTTGTTGTTTCTTTACTTGAAGTTGTTTCTTCACCTGAAGTTGTTTCTTCAGCTGAAGTTGTGACTGGAACCTTAGTAGTTGTTTCCACTACAGGAGTTGTAGATTCTGTTGTTGGGCCTTTAGCTACAGTGGTTGGTTTAATTGTTGTTTCCCCTTCAGTAGTGGGACCAGTAGTTGTTACAGTAGTTACAGAAGGCGTTGATGAAACCAGTTTAGTTGTTCCTTTAATTGAAGTTGTTTCTTCACCTGAAGTTGTTTCTTCACCTGAAGTTGTTTCTTCACCTGAAGTTGTGACTGGAACCTTAGTAGTTGTTTCCACTACAGGAGTTGTAGATTCTGTTGTTGGGCCTTTAGTTACAGTGGTTGGTTTAATTGTTGTTTCACCTTCAGTAGTGGGACCAGTAGTTGTTACAGTAGTTACAGAAGGCGTTGAAGAAACCAGTTTTGTTGTTTCTTCACCTGAAGTTGTTTCTTCACCTGAAGTTGTTTCTTCACTTGAAGTTGTGACTGGAACCTTAGTAGTTGTTTCCACTACAGGAGTTGTAGATTCTGTTGTTGGGCCTTTAGTTACAGTGGTTGGTTTAATTGTTGTTTCACCTTCAGTAGTGGGACCAGTAGCTGTTACAGTAGTTACGGAAGGCGTTGATGAAACCAGTGTTGTTGTTTCTTCACCTGAAGTTGTTTCTTCACTTGAAGTTGTGACTGGAACCTTAGTAGTTGTTTCCACTACAGGAGTTGTAGATTCTGTTGTTGGGCCTTTAGTTACAGTGGTTGGTTTAATTGTTGTTTCCCCTTCAGTAGTGGGACCAGTAGTTGATACAGTAGTTACAGAAGGCGTTGAAGAAACCAGTTTTGTTGTTTCTTTACTTGAAGTTGTTTCTTCAACTGAAGTTGTTTCTTCAGCTGAAGTTGTGACTGGAACCTTAGTAGTTGTTTCCACTACAGGAGTTGTAGATTCTGTTGTTGGGCCTTTAGTTACAGTGGTTTGTTTAATTGTTGTTTCCCCTTCAGTAGTGGGACCAGTAGTTGTTACAGTAGTTACAGAAGGCGTTGATGAAACCAGTTTTGTTGTTTCTTCACTTGAAGTTGTTTCTTCACCTGAAGTTGTTTCTTCACTTGAAGTTGTGACTGGAACCTTAGTAGTTGTTTCCACTACAGGAGTTGTAGATTCTGTTGTTGGGCCTTTAGTTACAGTGGTTGGTTTAATTGTTGTTTCCCCTTCAGTAGTGGGACCAGTAGTTGTTACAGTAGTTACAGAAGGCGTTGATGAAACCACTTTTGTTGTTTCTTCACTTGAAGTTGTTTCTTCACCTGAAGTTGTTTCTTCACCTGAAGTTGTTTCTTCACTTGAAGTTGTGACTGGAACCTTAGTAGTTGTTTCCACTACAGGAGTTGTAGATTCTGTTGTAGGGCCTTTAGTTACAGTGGTTGGTTTAATTGTTGTTTCCCCTTCAGTAGTGGGACCAGTAGTTGTTACAGTAGTTACAGAAGGCGTTGAAGAAACCAGTTTTGTTGTTTCTTTACTTGAAGTTGTTTCTTCACCTGAAGTTGTTTCTTCAGCTGAAGTTGTGACTGGAACCTTAGTAGTTGTTTCCACTACAGGAGTTGTAGATTCTGTTGTAGGGCCTTTAGTTACAGTGGTTGGTTTAATTGTTGTTTCCCCTTCAGTAGTGGGACCAGTAGTTGTTACAGTAGTTACAGAAGGCGTTGATGAAACCAGTTTAGTTGTTCCTTTAATTGAAGTTGTTTCTTCACCTGAAGTTGTTTCTTCACCTGAAGTTGTTTCTTCACCTGAAGTTGTGACTGGAACCTTAGTAGTTGTTTCCACTACAGGAGTTGTAGATTCTGTTGTTGGGCCTTTAGTTACAGTGGTTGGTTTAATTGTTGTTTCACCTTCAGTAGTGGGACCAGTAGTTGTTACAGTAGTTACAGAAGGCGTTGAAGAAACCAGTTTTGTTGTTTCTTCACCTGAAGTTGTTTCTTCACCTGAAGTTGTTTCTTCACTTGAAGTTGTGACTGGAACCTTAGTAGTTGTTTCCACTACAGGAGTTGTAGATTCTGTTGTTGGGCCTTTAGTTACAGTGGTTGGTTTAATTGTTGTTTCACCTTCAGTAGTGGGACCAGTAGTTGTTACAGTAGTTACGGAAGGCGTTGATGAAACCAGTGTTGTTGTTTCTTCACCTGAAGTTGTTTCTTCACTTGAAGTTGTGACTGGAACCTTAGTAGTTGTTTCCACTACAGGAGTTGTAGATTCTGTTGTTGGGCCTTTAGTTACAGTGGTTGGTTTAATTGTTGTTTCCCCTTCAGTAGTGGGACCAGTAGTTGATACAGTAGTTACAGAAGGCGTTGAAGAAACCAGTTTTGTTGTTTCTTTACTTGAAGTTGTTTCTTCAACTGAAGTTGTTTCTTCACCTGACGTTGTGACTGGAACCTTAGTAGTTGTTTCCACTAGAGGAGTTGTAGATTCTGTTGTTTGGCCTTTAGTTACAGTGGTTGGTTTAATTGTTGTTTCTCCTTCAGTAGTGGGACCAGTAGTTGTTACAGTAGTTACAGAAGGCGTTGAAGAAACCAGTTTTGTTGTTTCTTTACTTGAAGTTGTTTCTTCACCTGAAGTTGTTTCTTCAGCTGAAGTTGTGACTGGAACCTTAGTAGTTGTTTCCACTACAGGAGTTGTAGATTCTGTTGTTGGGCCTTTAGCTACAGTGGTTGGTTTAATTGTTGTTTCCCCTTCAGTAGTGGGACCAGTAGTTGTTACAGTAGTTACAGAAGGCGTTGATGAAACCAGTTTAGTTGTTCCTTTAATTGAAGTTGTTTCTTCACCTGAAGTTGTTTCTTCACCTGAAGTTGTTTCTTCACCTGAAGTTGTGACTGGAACCTTAGTAGTTGTTTCCACTACAGGAGTTGTGGATTCTGTTGTTGGGCCTTTAGTTACAGTGGTTGGTTTAATTGTTGTTTCACCTTCAGTAGTGGGACCAGTAGTTGTTACAGTAGTTACAGAAGGCGTTGAAGAAACCAGTTTTGTTGTTTCTTCACCTGAAGTTGTTTCTTCACCTGAAGTTGTTTCTTCACTTGAAGTTGTGACTGGAACCTTAGTAGTTGTTTCCACTACAGGAGTTGTAGATTCTGTTGTTGGGCCTTTAGTTACAGTGGTTGGTTTAATTGTTGTTTCACCTTCAGTAGTGGGACCAGTAGCTGTTACAGTAGTTACGGAAGGCGTTGATGAAACCAGTGTTGTTGTTTCTTCACCTGAAGTTGTTTCTTCACTTGAAGTTGTGACTGGAACCTTAGTAGTTGTTTCCACTACAGGAGTTGTAGATTCTGTTGTTGGGCCTTTAGTTACAGTGGTTGGTTTAATTGTTGTTTCCCCTTCAGTAGTGGGACCAGTAGTTGATACAGTAGTTACAGAAGGCGTTGAAGAAACCAGTTTTGTTGTTTCTTTACTTGAAGTTGTTTCTTCAACTGAAGTTGTTTCTTCAGCTGAAGTTGTGACTGGAACCTTAGTAGTTGTTTCCACTACAGGAGTTGTAGATTCTGTTGTTGGGCCTTTAGTTACAGTGGTTTGTTTAATTGTTGTTTCCCCTTCAGTAGTGGGACCAGTAGTTGTTACAGTAGTTACAGAAGGCGTTGATGAAACCAGTTTTGTTGTTTCTTCACTTGAAGTTGTTTCTTCACCTGAAGTTGTTTCTTCACTTGAAGTTGTGACTGGAACCTTAGTAGTTGTTTCCACTACAGGAGTTGTAGATTCTGTTGTTGGGCCTTTAGTTACAGTGGTTGGTTTAATTGTTGTTTCCCCTTCAGTAGTGGGACCAGTAGTTGTTACAGTAGTTACAGAAGGCGTTGATGAAACCACTTTTGTTGTTTCTTCACTTGAAGTTGTTTCTTCACCTGAAGTTGTTTCTTCACCTGAAGTTGTTTCTTCACTTGAAGTTGTGACTGGAACCTTAGTAGTTGTTTCCACTACAGGAGTTGTAGATTCTGTTGTAGGGCCTTTAGTTACAGTGGTTGGTTTAATTGTTGTTTCCCCTTCAGTAGTGGGACCAGTAGTTGTTACAGTAGTTACAGAAGGCGTTGAAGAAACCAGTTTTGTTGTTTCTTTACTTGAAGTTGTTTCTTCACCTGAAGTTGTTTCTTCAGCTGAAGTTGTGACTGGAACCTTAGTAGTTGTTTCCACTACAGGAGTTGTAGATTCTGTTGTAGGGCCTTTAGTTACAGTGGTTGGTTTAATTGTTGTTTCCCCTTCAGTAGTGGGACCAGTAGTTGTTACAGTAGTTACAGAAGGCGTTGATGAAACCAGTTTTGTTGTTTCTTCACTTGAAGTTGTTTCTTCAACTGAAGTTGTTTCTTCACTTGAAGTTGTGACTGGAACCTTAGTAGTTGTTTCCACTACAGGAGTTGTAGATTCTGTTGTTGGGCCTTTAGTTACAGTGGTTGGTTTAATTGTTGTTTCCCCTTCAGTAGAGGGACCAGTAGTTGATACAGTAGTTACAGAAGGCGTTGAAGAAACCAGTTTTGTTGTTTCTTCACTTGAAGTTGTTTCTTCAACTGAAGTTGTTTCTTCACTTGAAGTTGTGACTGGAACCTTAGTAGTTGTTTCCACTACAGGAGTTGTAGATTCTGTTGTTGGGCCTTTAGTTACAGTGGTTGGTTTAATTGTTGTTTCCCCTTCAGTAGTGGGACCAGTAGTTGTTACAGTAGTTACAGAAGGCGTTGATGAAACCAGTTTTGTTGTTTCTTCACTTGAAGTTGTTTCTTCACCTGAAGTTGTTTCTTCACTTGAAGTTGTGACTGGAACCTTAGTAGTTGTTTCCACTACAGGAGTTGTAGATTCTGTTGTTGGGCCTTTAGTTACAGTGGTTGGTTTAATTGTTGTTTCCCCTTCAGTAGAGGGACCAGTAGTTGATACAGTAGTTACAGAAGGCGTTGAAGGAACCAGTTTTGTTGTTTCTTCACTTGAAGTTGTTTCTTCAACTGAAGTTGTTTCTTCAGCTGAAGTTGTGACTGGAACCTTAGTAGTTGTTTCCACTACAGGAGTTGTAGATTCTGTTGTTGGGCCTTTAGTTACAGTGGTTGGTTTAATTGTTGTTTCCCCTTCAGTAGTGGGACCAGTAGTTGTTACAGTAGTTACAGAAGGCGTTGATGAAACCAGTTTTGTTGTTCCTTTAATTGAAGTTGTTTCTTCACCTGAAGTTGTGTCTTCACCTGAAGTTGTGACTGGAACCTTAGTAGTTGTTTCCACTAGAGGAGTTGTAGATTCTGTTGTTTGGCCTTTAGTTACAGTGGTTGGTTTAATTGTTGTTCCTCCTTCAGTAGTGGGACCAGTAGTTGTTACAGTAGTTACAGAAGGCGTTGAAGAAACCAGTTTTGTTGTTTCTTTACTTGAAGTTGTTTCTTCACCTGAAGTTGTTTCTTCAGCTGAAGTTGTGACTGGAACCTTAGTAGTTGTTTCCACTACAGGAGTTGTAGATTCTGTTGTTGGGCCTTTAGTTACAGTGGTTGGTTTAATTGTTGTTTCCCCTTCAGTAGTGGGACCAGTAGTTGTTACAGTAGTTACAGAAGGCGTTGAAGAAACCAGTTTTGTTGTTTCTTTACTTGAAGTTGTTTCTTCAACTGAAGTTGTTTCCTCACCTGAAGTTGTTTCTTCACTTGAAGTTGTGACTGGAACCTTAGTAGTTGTTTCCACTACAGGAGTTGTAGATTCTGTTGTTGGGCCTTTAGTTACAGTGGTTGGTTTAATTGTTGTTTCCCCTTCAGTAGTGGGACCAGTAGTTGTTACAGTAGTTACAGAAGGCGTTGATGAAACCAGTTTTGTTGTTCCTTTAATTGAAGTTGTTTCTTCACCTGAAGTTGTTTCTTCACCTGAAGTTGTGACTGGAACCTTAGTAGTTGTTTCCACTACAGGAGTTGTAGATTCTGTTGTTGGGCCTTTAGCTACAGTGGTTGGTTTAATTGTTGTTTCCCCTTCAGTAGTGGGACCAGTAGTTGTTACAGTAGTTACAGAAGGCGTTGATGAAACCAGTTTAGTTGTTCCTTTAATTGAAGTTGTTTCTTCACCTGAAGTTGTTTCTTCACCTGAAGTTGTTTCTTCACCTGAAGTTGTGACTGGAACCTTAGTAGTTGTTTCCACTACAGGAGTTGTAGATTCTGTTGTTGGGCCTTTAGTTACAGTGGTTGGTTTAATTGTTGTTTCACCTTCAGTAGTGGGACCAGTAGTTGTTACAGTAGTTACAGAAGGCGTTGATGAAACCAGTTTTGTTGTTTCTTCACTTGAAGTTGTTTCTTCAACTGAAGTTGTTTCTTCAGCTGAAGTTGTGACTGGAACCTTAGTAGTTGTTTCCACTACAAGAGTTGTAGATTCTGTTGTTGGGCCTTTAGTTACAGTGGTTGGTTTAATTGTTGTTTCACCTTCAGTAGTGGGACCAGTAGTTGTTACAGTAGTTACAGAAGGCGTTGAAGAAACCAGTTTTGTTGTTTCTTCACCTGAAGTTGTTTCTTCACCTGAAGTTGTTTCTTCACTTGAAGTTGTGACTGGAACCTTAGTAGTTGTTTCCACTACAGGAGTTGTAGATTCTGTTGTTGGGCCTTTAGTTACAGTGGTTGGTTTAATTGTTGTTTCACCTTCAGTAGTGGGACCAGTAGTTGTTACAGTAGTTACAGAAGGCGTTGATGAAACCAGTTTTGTTGTTTCTTCACTTGAAGTTTTTTCTTCAACTGAAGTTGTTTCTTCAGCTGAAGTTGTGACTGGAACCTTAGTAGTTGTTTCCACTACAGGAGTTGTAGATTCTGTTGTTGGGCCTTTAGTTACAGTGGTTGGTTTAATTGTTGTTTCACCTTCAGTAGTGGGACCAGTAGTTGTTACAGTAGTTACAGAAGGCGTTGAAGAAACCAGTTTTGTTGTTTCTTCACCTGAAGTTGTTTCTTCACCTGAAGTTGTTTCTTCACTTGAAGTTGTGACTGGAACCTTAGTAGTTGTTTCCACTACAGGAGTTGTAGATTCTGTTGTTGGGCCTTTAGTTACAGTGGTTGGTTTAATTGTTGTTTCCCCTTCAGTAGTGGGACCAGTAGTTGATACAGTAGTTACAGAAGGCGTTGAAGAAACCAGTTTTGTTGTTTCTTTACTTGAAGTTGTTTCTTCAACTGAAGTTGTTTCTTCAGCTGAAGTTGTGACTGGAACCTTAGTAGTTGTTTCCACTACAGGAGTTGTAGATTCTGTTGTTGGGCCTTTAGTTACAGTGGTTTGTTTAATTGTTGTTTCCCCTTCAGTAGTGGGACCAGTAGTTGTTACAGTAGTTACAGAAGGCGTTGATGAAACCAGTTTTGTTGTTTCTTCACTTGAAGTTGTTTCTTCACCTGAAGTTGTTTCTTCACTTGAAGTTGTGACTGGAACCTTAGTAGTTGTTTCCACTACAGGAGTTGTATATTCTGTTGTTGGGCCTTTAGTTACAGTGGTTGGTTTAATTGTTGTTTCCCCTTCAGTAGTGGGACCAGTAGTTGTTACAGTAGTTACAGAAGGCGTTGATGAAACCACTTTTGTTGTTTCTTCACTTGAAGTTGTTTCTTCACCTGAAGTTGTTTCTTCACCTGAAGTTGTTTCTTCACTTGAAGTTGTGACTGGAACCTTAGTAGTTGTTTCCACTACAGGAGTTGTAGATTCTGTTGTTGGGCCTTTAGTTACAGTGGTTGGTTTAATTGTTGTTTCACCTTCAGTAGTGGGACCAGTAGTTGTTACAGTAGTTACAGAAGGCGTTGATGAAACCAGTTTTGTTGTTTCTTCACCTGAAGTTGTTTCTTCACTTGAAGTTGTGACTGGAACCTTAGTAGTTGTTTCCACTACAGGAGTTGTAGATTCTGTTGTTTCTGGGAAAGTGGGCGCCTGAGAAACTGTAGGGGTGACAGTCGTGTTCAAAATGGATGGCCCGGTGATTACAGTGGTCGTTTCTGTGGCCTCTGTGAAAACACCGGGGGTAGTGCTTCTTGGTCCTCCACTTGTAGTTGTTACAGTAGTTACAGAAGGCGTTGATGAAACCAGTTTTGTTGTTTCTTCACCTGAAGTTGTTTCTTCACCTGAAGTTTTTTCTTCACCTGAAGTTGTGACTGGAACCTTAGTAGTTGTTTCCACTACAGGAGTTGTAGATTCTGTTGTTGGGCCTTTAGTTACAGTGGTTTGTTTAATTGTTGTTTCCCCTTCAGTAGTGGGACCAGTAGTTGTTACAGTAGTTACAGAAGGCGTTGATGAAACCAGTTTTGTTGTTTCTTCACTTGAAGTTGTTTCTTCACCTGAAGTTGTTTCTTCACTTGAAGTTGTGACTGGAACCTTAGTAGTTGTTTCCACTACAGGAGTTGTATATTCTGTTGTTGGGCCTTTAGTTACAGTGGTTGGTTTAATTGTTGTTTCCCCTTCAGTAGTGGGACCAGTAGTTGTTACAGTAGTTACAGAAGGCGTTGATGAAACCACTTTTGTTGTTTCTTCACTTGAAGTTGTTTCTTCACCTGAAGTTGTTTCTTCACCTGAAGTTGTTTCTTCACTTGAAGTTGTGACTGGAACCTTAGTAGTTGTTTCCACTACAGGAGTTGTAGATTCTGTTGTTGGGCCTTTAGTTACAGTGGTTGGTTTAATTGTTGTTTCACCTTCAGTAGTGGGACCAGTAGTTGTTACAGTAGTTACAGAAGGCGTTGATGAAACCAGTTTTGTTGTTTCTTCACTTGAAGTTGTTTCTTCACCTGAAGTTGTTTCTTCACTTGAAGTTGTGACTGGAACCTTAGTAGTTGTTTCCACTACAGGAGTTGTAGATTCTGTTGTTGGGCCTTTAGTTACAGTGGTTGGTTTAATTGTTGTTTCCCCTTCAGTAGTGGGACCAGTAGTTGTTACAGTAGTTACAGAAGGCGTTGATGAAACCAGTTTTGTTGTTTCTTCACCTGAAGTTGTTTCTTCACTTGAAGTTGTGACTGGAACCTTAGTAGTTGTTTCCACTACAGGAGTTGTAGATTCTGTTGTTTCTGGGAAAGTGGGCGCCTGAGAAACTGTAGGGGTGACAGTCGTGTTCAAAATGGATGGCCCGGTGATTACAGTGGTCGTTTCTGTGGCCTCTGTGAAAACACCGGGGGTAGTGCTTCTTGGTCCTCCACTTGTAGTTGTTACAGTAGTTACAGAAGGCGTTGATGAAACCAGTTTTGTTGTTTCTTCACCTGAAGTTGTTTCTTCACCTGAAGTTGTTTCTTCACCTGAAGTTGTTTCTTCACTTGAAGTTGTGACTGGAACCTTAGTCGTTGTTTCCACTACAGGAGTTGTAGATTCTGTTGTTGGGCCTTTAGTTACAGTGGTTGGTTTAATTGTTGTTTCACCTTCAGTAGTGGGACCAGTAGTTGTTACAGTAGTTACAGAAGGCGTTGATGAAACCAGTTTTGTTGTTTCTTCACCTGAAGTTGTTTCTTCACCTGAAGTTGTTTCTTCACTTGAAGTTGTGACTGGAACCTTAGTAGTTGTTTCCACTACAGGAGTTGTAGATTCTGTTGTTGGGCCTTTAGTTACAGTGGTTGGTTTAATTGTTGTTTCCCCTTCAGTAGTGGGACCAGTAGTTGTTACAGTAGTTGCAGAAGGCGTTGATGAAACCAGTTTTGTTGTTTCTTCACTTGAAGTTGTTTCTTCACCTGAAGTTGTTTCTTCACCTGAAGTTGTTTCTTCACCTGAAGTTGTGACTGGAACCTTAGTAGTTGTTTCCACTACAGGAGTTGTAGATTCTGTTGTTGGGCCTTTAGTTACAGTGGTTTGTTTAGTCGTTGTTTCTCCTTCAGTAGTGGGACCAGTAGTTGTTACAGTAGTTACAGAAGGCGTTGATGAAACCAGTTTTGTTGTTTCTTTACTTGAAGTTGTTTCTTCACTTGAAGTTGTGGATGCTGACATTGTTGTTTTCGTCAGTGATCAGAAATTCATAAAAGAGAGAGAGTGAGAGAAGATTACAATTAATCAAGTATAATTTTTAATACAAAAACAATTCCAAGAGTTTGCCATACCTAATGTTGTAAAAACAAACGTTGTAGGAACAGCTGTGGTTGTAACAATGCAAGGATACATATTCCTCTCGATTTCCCCATCTTCTCCGCATTCTGCAGTGATACAGTGTCCAAGTCCATCCGTGGTGTTGTATATGATTTCTCCATACATGTAGGTCTTTCCATGCATGAAGCATTTGCAAGCTGTTGAGATTGTTGTTTTAGATTCATAATCAATATATTTATGACTTTGTGACGTTTTTACCACAGCAATACTTACAACTTGCATTGTAGCTGCATCTTATTCCAGAAGTTGTGCAAGTACTTAAAATATATAATTTAGGTGTTAGTACATTCATGACAATTTCACTTAAAATAAATCACAGAATAAACCTCAAATCCACATATAGTCCCATTAATAGGACAGTTGGGTTTCACTGTAAATTGTATGTACTCGTCTATGTTAATACAATACAATCATGTTATACACACTAGTTTGTAAAAAAATAAAATATTAAACAATATAGAGCAAAACAGGGCGTCATGACTATTCAAGAGTGTAATATGCCAAGTGAGAGCAAATTATTAGGTTTCTAACAATGCACCAAATTGCAATATGTTAGAAAATACTGCATTTACTACGATACTCAATATTGACATTCATGTTACATTTTATGTTTATGAAGTTCAAATGAGTAATTTGTATAACCAGGAAGAGTAATAGTTGAATTTTACCAGATGTAACAATTGTCTGATGGAACAGTCTGTCCAACAGTGTAATGACAGCCCTTCTCATCGAAACAGCCACATTGCTCCCTCGTGACGCACTTCATGCTGTCTTCATCAAAGAAGGGTTGACTCGGTGGACATTGTGGATAACAGCCTACAAGGGCATTTACCACAAGAGTTTAGCCGAACATCACAGTAAAAAAATAATATATATGAATCAATAAAACGGATTCTTTACCTTCGGCTGCAGTGATGAGACTGGAGCAATTCCCTGATGGGTTTCGACAGGTCTTCATGCAGTCGGCCCCACATGGTTTGTAGTGCCACTCACAGCCGTCAGGGGCATTGTAATAGTCACAAAACACAGCTGCACATGAACAGATCAGGCCTTTAGACTCAGTGTACTTGCTTTGGATTTAATTATCTGCAATGAAGAACTCACGGCATAGCTTTGGCGTTCTCCATTTGACGCACACATCAGCTTCGTTGCAGGCTTTGGCGTAAGCAGCGACGGCGGTGCACAAGCATTCACAGTCCCCACCGGTGTCGCAGGCACAAGAGTCTCTCACACACGAGTCAAAGTATGGGCCCGGATCCACCTTGGAAAGTACACGCAGTTCAATGTTCAATTCGATCACAAACTGACTAAATATAAAGTACAGTGCCTTTGGTTCTCACTGCACAGAAGCCTTCCACCTGAGCCTTCATACAAGGTTTTACATCTAAGGGAACTGTCGCTTATGTGGTTTGATACTGTCTCCTCAATGCTACTTTGACCAGTACAAACTGAAATTGTGACACGCTACATACCATAGTTAAATGAGGAATTAGTCAAAAAGGACTAAGTGAGACAAAAAAGCTGAACATCTGAATCTGTAATTTATTATAACTAATCCTCAACTACAGCTCTGGTGGTTTCAGGGTGGTGCATGTGTCACCTGTGAGTGGCAGTTCTGGAAGGTGACACTGGTGATGATGCTGCACTGCTTTTGTGCCCAGGCAGCGCGGTAGTTGTGGACGGTGCAGGGGTCACTGATTTGATGAGCGTTGGGGCAGGTTGATGAGGCCTTCCAGCTGTTTCCAAACTCCAATACATCTTTTACAAGCTCCTGAGATCGTGTGGCGAAGTCATTCGCACTTTTACCATCGTAATTCCCACACAAACCACACACATTGCCCTGAAATAATGAGAAGAATCAAAAAATCAAAAAAAGAAATCTACTGTTATATTGTTATAATGTGCTAAACATATACATTTTGTAGTTTAATACAACAATAAGATTGACGCTTCCAGTTGTGGAAAGTAATGAAGAACATATAACATTTTTACCTGTACATTTTTATTGGATATTTTTTTTAACTTTGAACGCTCTGCATCAGAGGCTTAGTTCTTGGCACTGTTATGTGTGAGAACATGGCACTTTTACAATATCGGAGACTAGAGAACAAAGGAGCTGAAGCCAAAGTGCAGAAGCCGGTGGTGCTGACCTGATAATCCGGATGGAGTTTAATGAAGAGACTGGTCTTTGTGTCCCACATGAGAATTATGCCGGGCTTCAGGGTCACCACCAAGTACAGGCCCATCTTCTGCACCTGAGCCGGGCTGAACGTGTCGTCGCTCTTCAACACACGGAATTGCTCCGATTGGAACTGGTACTCTGCCTCCTGTTGGTGGTCAATGGTCAGCGACGGTTAGTTTGTGATTTGAACTGACTGTCACAAGAGTGTATATAGACCCTTTAAAGTTTCTAAACAAAAACATTCTAAATTCTGGAGTGAATGCAAACGTTTAGTGTGATTTAAATGGTGTAGAAAACATGACAAATCAAAGAAACAACTTTTTTTAATAGGAGATTAGGACAGATTATTAGCATTTTTGATGTTTTACTGAACAAATATGTATTTACTGTTCAAGCTCAGATGTCACTTTGAGCCTGCAAAATATATTTTTTCATCCTTTGTAATGGAAAGCAAACTAATAGACATTTCTGCCCTAGAAATTCAAAATTGTGGCTTATTTTCCTTATAAATACTTAAAACCAATATGAGTTAGATCTGTCATTTTCCTCATTGAGTTTAGGTCTACTTCATTTCCCCTCTGGTCGCCTCCATTTAGAAACGTTTCTCATTACGTTGGATTTTAAAAGGTCTATAAAATGATGACAAAGTTAATATAGTAAGTAAATATATTAAAATATGTGTAAAACACAATCCACACAATAAGCACTGGTCTATTGATCTTTCAGAAGAGAATGGACTGCTTAGTTACCCCCAGGTACATCTTGAAGGTTCTTGAGCAGGTGGTGCCAGTGGTTCCACATGGCATATTCTCAGAGAGGATTCTGAAGGTCCCGTTGGTTGTGCTGCTGCAGTAGTCCTGACACAAAGCACACACACACATGGGTTACTGTGTGAGGTACTCTGTGGGGTACTGTGTGAGGTACTGTGCGGGTTACGGGTTACTGTGTGTGCAGGAGCGTGTACTGGTGCAGGAGCCTGTACTGGTGCAGGAGCGTGTACTGGTGCAGGAGCGTGTACTGGTGCAGGAGCCTGTACTGGTGCAGGAGCGTGTACTGGTGCAGGAGCGTGTACTGGTGCAGGAGCCTGTACTGGTGCAGGAGCGTGTACAGGAGCGTGTACTGGTGCAGGAGCGTGTACTGGTGCAGGAGCGTGTACAGGAGCGTGTACTGGTGCAGGAGCGTGTACTGGTGCAGGAGCGTGTACAGGAGCGTGTACTGGTGCAGGAGCGTGTACTGGTGCAGGAGCGTGTACTGGTGCAGGAGCGTGTACAGGAGCGTGTACTGGTGCAGGAGCGTGTACAGGAGCGTGTACTGGTGCAGGAGCGTGTACTGGTGCAGGAGCGTGTACAGGAGCGTGTACTGGTGCAGGAGCGTGTACAGGAGCGTGTACTGGTGCAGGAGCGTGTACAGGAGCGTGTACTGGTGCAGGAGCGTGTACTGGTGCAGGAGCGTGTGCAGGAGCGTGTACTGGTGCAGGAGCGTGTACTGGTGCAGGAGCGTGTACTGGTGCAGGAGCATGTACTGGTGCAGGAGCGTGTACTGGTGCAGGAGCGTGTACTGGTACCGTGTGCCTCACCTGCAGGAGCGTGTACTGGTGCAGGAGCATGTACTGGTGCAGGAGCGTGTACTGGTGCCGTGTGCCTCACCTGCAGGAGTGTGTACTGGTGCAGGAGCGTGTACTGGTGCAGGAGCGTGTACTGGTGCCGTGTGCCTCACTTGCAGGAGCGTGTACTGGTGCAGGAGCGTGTACTGGTGCAGGAGCGTGTACTGGTGCAGGAGCGTGTACTGGTGCCGTGTGCCTCACCTGCAGGAGCGTGTACTGGTGCCGTGTGCCTCACCTGCAGGAGCGTGTACTGGTGCAGGAGCGTGTACTAGTGCCGTGTGCCTCACCTGCAGGAGCGTGTACTGGTGCAGGAGCGTGTACTGGTGCCGTGTGCCTCACCTGCAGGAGCGTGTACTGGTGCAGGAGCGTGTACTGGTGCAGGAGCGTGTACTGGTGCAGGAGCATGTACTGGTGCCGTGTGCCTCACCTGCAGGAGCGTGTACTGGTGCAGGAGCGTGTACTGGTGCCGTGTGCCTCACCTGCAGGAGCGTGTACTGGTGCAGGAGCGTGTACTGGTGCCGTGTGCCTCACCTGCAGGAGCGTGTACTGGTGCAGGAGCGTGTACTGGTGCAGGAGCGTGTACTGGTGCAGGAGCATGTACTGGTGCAGGAGCGTGTACTGGTGCCGTGTGCCTCACCTGCAGGAGTGTGTACTGGTGCAGGAGCGTGTACTGGTGCAGGAGCGTGTACTGGTGCCGTGTGCCTCACTTGCAGGAGCGTGTACTGGTGCAGGAGCGTGTACTGGTGCAGGAGCGTGTACTGGTGCAGGAGCGTGTACTGGTGCCGTGTGCCTCACCTGCAGGAGCGTGTACTGGTGCCGTGTGCCTCACCTGCAGGAGCGTGTACTGGTGCAGGAGCGTGTACTAGTGCCGTGTGCCTCACCTGCAGGAGCGTGTACTGGTGCAGGAGCGTGTACTGGTGCCGTGTGCCTCACCTGCAGGAGCGTGTACTGGTGCAGGAGCGTGTACTGGTGCAGGAGCGTGTACTGGTGCAGGAGCATGTACTGGTGCCGTGTGCCTCACCTGCAGGAGCGTGTACTGGTGCAGGAGCGTGTACTGGTGCCGTGTGCCTCACCTGCAGGAGCGTGTACTGGTGCAGGAGCGTGTACTGGTGCCGTGTGCCTCACCTGCAGGAGCGTGTACTGGTGCAGGAGCGTGTACTGGTGCCGTGTGCCTCACCTGCAGGAGCGTGTACTGGTGCAGGAGCGTGTACTGGTGCCGTGTGCCTCACCTGCAGGAGCGTGTACTGGCACTGCCCGTTGAAGTCGTATCTCTTGTCGTCAAACGTGATGAAGTGTCCGTCTCCATAAATGCTGCAGACTGAATCACACACTTTCTCGGTGCATTGGAACTTTCGGTTTGAGCAAATACTGTGAAATGAAAAAAACACAAAACATGGACCCTTTGAACTTTTTTTAAACTAAAACATTTCTAGTCTAAAAATCCAAATGTATGTTGTATGTTGAGAACAAAGAAGCAAAAAAACCCTTAAAAAAACAAAAAAGCAGTATCAGTCGCACATACATTAGTTGTACATATAATAGTTGTGCATATAGTAGTTGTACATATTCTCGCAGTACGTATACTCGCAGTACATATACTCGCAGTACATATACCCGCAGTACTCACCAGGTGTTGCAGTCCACCTTCAGGGTGGCTCCAGGTTGGTAGACGTGGCCGTTGTGCAGACAGGGGCAGCTGGTCTCGTTGACGCAGCCGCCGGCCCCGTCCGCCACCAGGCCGTCCGGACACATGCAGCCGGAGCTGCAGCCGGAGCTGATCTGTTTAGCACACGGCACAACGCGCCCACGGTTACCACGGTTACCACCGACGCACCACATTCAGAGAGCACGCTGCAGTTTGTGTTGAATCTAAGATTGTAAAGTTGGATGTATGCAGGTTTAAGGGCTGCAGTAAAGCGTGCATGTTGAGAGCAAACTGACAAATAATAAAAACGTTTAAAAAGAGTTTTGATGCCTTAATGAATATTGTCTAAAATGTCAAGCAACCAGTAAAGTTAAGTGATGTTATCCTGGTTGAGTTGAGATAGCACAGAGACCACGGTGGACCCTTCCGGAGGCGGCGACACTCACACATGCCATGTCCAAAGTGCTGCAGCTCTTCTGGCACTCGGCCCCCGTGACCCCGGCTTCAGCAGTGGCGCAGTCAAAGTACACCATGGGAGCGGTGCACCGGATTACAGCTTTAAAGATACAGACGGCAAAGTCAACAGCCGTCCTAATGACCGCACCCACACCGGGATGTGAGAAATCAAGTTGGGCCTACCGTGCGTCGATCCATCTGTGCACCTCAGAGCTCCATCTTTGCAAAACCTGAAACAACACAAATACACACTTTTACACAGCAGCGTGAGTACTTCCTGTTATATTGTATAGGTCGGGAGTCTAAAATGAATAAATATGATAAGGCAGTGAACAGCGAGGTGTGTGAATGCTTCTACTGTCGAGGCTGCTTCTAATGACGAGTTGTGAGTTCAATTCTCATCCTTGACCATTTGAACACTTTGAATGCTAAACTTAAATAAGAATCGAAACTGGATTCTCATTTGAGTATCAATAATGTAAAAGTACACAGTACACAAAGTAGCAAAAACATCGATGTAGTATAAAGTCCCACTTTGAAGATTGTTTGTCTCAAATAAAATAATAGTATTTATTTTGGGCCATTTTATTACAATGTTTTTTGTAATAAAGCCATTTTCACTGATCATTGTGGTAACTAAAACTATATCAAGTATTTTTGTAGTATTGTTATTTCTGTACTTTTGTAAAACAATTCAAACAGTACCAGATGGCGCCGTCTTTGCTGATGGTCTGACCGGACGGGATGATATTTTCTTTATCGTAGCAGGGGCAGGCGGTGCTGGACACGCAGTGGCCCGTTGGGTTCATGTACGTTCCCTCTTCACAGCCGCAGCCGTCCACCACCGGGATGCTGCTCTGGCAGGTGTAGTCGAACTGGCTCAGGGAGCGGCAGGTTCGGTGGCAGCTTGTCATGTTGGAGCTGTATGTGGTTCCCGTTGGACACGAGCTGTATTTAGCTGGAGATGGCAGAGGGCAAAGTAAACCCGGGATGAACCGAATGGCTGCGAGTAGTGGTGGTTTAGACTAAATTGGATTTGAAAATGACTTTCCAATAAGGACATCACCTTATACCCCATAAGAGAATGCAATAATACATTTGTTTTGTAATTAAGATTATTTATAAGGCGCACAATCACAAACAAATACAGTTTAAAAAAAAAAATAAAAGCATACAGAATGAAATGGTAAAATGTCTGACCACAAATGGTGTCCCTCCAGTTTAGGATGTAGATGCCGTTCATGGAGCAGGCCAGGATGTAGGAGGACATGGACGCACACATGGACTCTTCGCTCTTCTCTCCAGCACACACCACGTACTGGCAGCGCTGCACAGAGTCAGAGTCTATCAGCGACGCTATCCGCAGAGCGTGCAGGTCAACACGCCAACAACAACTGTGCGAGGCCGCAAGTATACAACTGTGCAAGGCCGTAAGTATACCACTGTGCAAGGCTGCAAGTATACAACTGTGCAAGGCCATAAGTATACCACTGTGCAAGGCCGTAAGTATACCACTGTGCAAGGCCGTAAGTATACCACTGTGCAAGGCCATAAGTATACCACTGTGCAAGGCCGTAAGTATACCACTGTGCAAGGCCGTAAGTATACCACTGTGCAAGGCTGCAAGTATACAACTGTGCAAGGCCATAAGTATACCACTGTGCAAGGCCGTAAGTATACCACTGTGCAAGGCCGTAAGTATACCACTGTGCAAGGCCGTAAGTATACCACTGTGCAAGGCCGTAAGTATACCACTGTGCAAGGCTGCAAGTATACAACTGTGCAAGGCCATAAGTATACCACTGTGCAAGGCCGTAAGTATACCACTGTGCAAGGCCGTAAGTATACCACTGTGCAAGGCCGCAAGTATACAACTGTGCAAGGCCACAAGTATACAACTGTGCAAGGCCGCAAGTATACAACTGTGCAAGGCCGTAAGTATACAACTGTGCACATTAATTATTTATTTATTTTAAAACTGTAGACAGGCAGATCCAGTTTAATCAGGGGCCCTGCAAGAATACAACTGTGCAAGGCTGCAAGTATACAACTCTGCAAGGCCATAATTATACCACTGTGCAAGGCCATAAGTATACAACTGTGCAAGGCCATTTTTTACTCCGGCGCTCACCTGCTCGTACGGCTCGGGCGGGACGGCGGAGTGACACTGGGCAAACGGTCCTTTCGGGTCTGTCAGCTTGGCGCACCAGTAGTCGGCGTAGCTCACTGGGGGGAACAGAAGGGCGCGGTCAGGCCTGGGATGGTGCACTCTGGGTGTCAGAGGCTGGGTGGCTGCGGGGACTGACCTTTGCTGATGGCTTGGGTGCACGGTTTCTGCTGCTTAAGGGTGATGTCCGGACAAATGGCGCGGGCTTTCCATGAGTTGGCAAACGCTGAACTTGTGGCCTCCACCAGCCCGCTCATCACCTTGAAGTCGTCCAGTTCCTTGCCGTTAAAGTTCCCGCACAAACCTTTTCAACGGTAACAAAAGCAAGGGTTAAAGAAGATTTTATAACAAAAAGATGATAACTGTACTGTAATTTATGTTTTTATTATTATTATTATTATTATTAACATAATTATTATTATTAAGTGATGTTTATTAAAACAAGGTCCATGCAAGGTTAGGCCTCATTCTGAGGCTGGCTTTTAGGAATATGTGTGTTTCTACCAAAATGTCTATTCCACGGAATGTAAGGGGCCCACATCTGATTAACTACCGAATGAGAGATGTCTCTATTCGCTGCGAGGCCTTGAGATGCCTCGTATACATCTTTGTTTTCTCATGATCTCATTTCTGTAAGTTCTCCAGTTTTAGAGAGGAGGGCTTTTTGGTCCTCATTCTACCCAAATATGGATATTCTTTACATCTTGTTCTTTTAATGGCTAAACCGTTGGTAAATGGATGGGCTCATACCTGTCAGATATTATTTATCGGTCTTTGTGCGGTTTCAGTATATAAGGCGAGGTACGCCCCCGTCTCTGGGCGTACCTCGCCTCGTCTTCCTGATCATCTGCGGACCCGGGCGCTGTTTTCTGCTGTCCTTTATTTGACACTGCCTTCTCTGTAATAAACTAACTTGAAAAATTGCAGAGCCTTGTCAGCGTGAATCCTTTGTCTACACCCGACGCCCCATGCGAGCATTGATCCAGCCACCATACATGCTTTTCTGATTTGAAGCACTTTGGCTTTGTACTGAACCAAGCGCTCTCTTTTAAAGGTCATTTACAAAATCTTGTTTTAACATTGAAGATAAAGCTTGTTTTTTATTGAGAGAAAATCCTACAAAAATGTTTTATGTTTCTAAATGTAGATTCTGATTAATTTTCTTAAATGGGTGAATGTTTTTTATGATTTGTGTGCTGTTTTCACTTGGTCCCAGGTCACTCTTTGCCCTTTGACTGACATATTTATCAAAGCTTACAAATCACAAATGATGAACTGAGGCTGGGTGGAATATATATATTTTCAAAAATGCAGATTCATGTTTGGTCTGAAGGGTCTCCACACAACGCCACAACTTTACACCAGAAAACATCAGCGCGCATCACCGTGTCTCTGGTCCTTGCCTTGTTTTGTGTCATGAGCCACAGAAGTCAGCTACTACAGCCGTAAAGAGTATGTTACCTGAAGTCTTTTCTTTCAGAGACATCTGCGCCGTGACAAAGACCTGCATGACCGGCTGTAGCTGCACCAGGAGCAGCAGGTCCATTTTGGTGTTGACAACGATGTAAATGCTGGACGGCTGGAACAGGGAGAAGTTTGCTGTGGAGGTCACAGAGAGCAGAGGTCATGTCACTGCGCACTCATTCCACTGTCCGGTGCTCGATAAACTCACGGGTGACGAGGGGCTTCTGGGCCAGGATCTGGTTCACGTACACCTCCCCGGACGCTTTGATTGAAATAATCTGAAAAGAAAGAGTTTTTTAACATTAGTTGAATTCTTATCATCCTGTTAAATCCCTGGTTTAGACCACCTGAGACGAGTCCCCTGATTTCACCTTGGTTTTGTTTTAAAAATGTTTGGACCTGATAAGATTCTAGGTTACATCTCTGGTCATCGCTTAGTTCAAATGATGTGAATGAGGTCGGTAGCGTTTTTTTTTAAAGTGCTCTACAAATAAAGTTGGACCGGAGCGAGGCCTCAAATCACGTTGCGTTTTCCCTTCCTCCCACCAGCAGAGAGCAGTGTAGAGTAGAGGATGTGTGGGAGCAGATGTCACAGGCTCGAGGTGTGTTCGAGCGGCTCACCGAGCTGCTGTTGTACAGGGCCAGGGTGACTCCTCGGAGGCAGGTCCCCGTGTCGGACAGGCCGCACTTCTCCTGGTCCACCAGCACTGTGAATAATCCTAACTCCTCGCTCTGCAACAAGAACAGACAAACGCCCTGAGCAGACTGACTTCACGGGCACCACATCCATATCAGGGATCATTTCTGTCCCTTTTTCAAATAAGGCTACTCAGTGAACTACTACAGCACGAGGTTCAGCCTTGTTAGCGACTAGTGAGTACCTTGACGAGCACGTAGGAGCAGTCGCCGTGGAATGCGAAGGTTTTTCCGTCAAACGTGGTGAAGTGAACCCCTCCCTCCAAGGAGCAGGTTTCTGGACAGTTGGTCTCTGTGCATGACCACTGGCCGCGGTCGCACGTGCTGCACAACAAACGGACACGTCAAAGTGAGCTGCACGTTTGTGATTCTACCACGTGTCAGCTTGGGAAACTGCGGTGGTACAGCGGAAGAATGGTGGGTGATCGGGGGCCTTTCTGAACGGTCTACAAAGCAGGTCTATAAATCTATCTCGCTCGTTCCTAGCGCTCACAAACCGTTTGGCACGTCGTTGGTCTTCACATGCATGGGTTTTCGGACATGTAAACAGCTCAAGAACATCTTTTTTTGGACAGAGAATGAAGCAACGTATCAAGCTCTTTATTCCTGGTTTGTGATTGATGAGAATTTTCAACTCGGCGACCACAGCTTTAAACCATTGTGTCGTTGTTTATGCTTATGCGCGGTATGTGTCCATTGCCTTATTTGTATTTCTGTGCACTTATGACAAAAGCGCAGGTCTTGGCTTGTGCTAGAGTTTAGGATAATGCTCTCACCAGTCTCTGCATTTGAAGGAGAAGGAGTCTCCGTTCTGGTACAGCTTCCCGTTGTGGTGACAGGGACATGCCTGCGGTTGGACACAGCCCGTTGACCCGATGTCATCAAAGATAGTGCCTGCAGAGGAACGCACACCCCACACACTTAATACACAATTAACACTTGTATGAACTGCAGCCGCATGAGCTTATGTATATAGTCTATAGATCTGTGTGATGGATAATATTCTGGAGTGATAAACTTACAGGTCATTTTTTCACATGACTGAATTGTATTTGCATGGTTCATGGTTGTGCAAGATGGAAGATGTGACTGTGTTCTGAAGTGACTGTTCTTGTCTAGCCCTGTGATCTCCAGAGAAAGAACCCTAACATGTGAGTGTGTGGTCAGCTCTGACCTGTGGGGCAGCTGCACAGGTCCAGACAGTGGCTGTCACACGTCTGACTGGCCTGGGGGTTGGAGCACGTGTCTGGACATGACTTGCTGCACTCCTTGAACTCCATGTTAAATGGGCACTGCTTATCTATGACACAAACACACAAACACACACGTCAGGATGTGCTACACTCTATACAGTGGCATGATGGGATGTGGAGATGCTTTCGTACGGCAGAAGGACTCATTCCTCCACTTCTCTGGGAGGCCGCCAGCATGGACACACTCTCTGGAGAACTCGGAGATGGTTTTGCAGAGAGCAGAGTCGCCGTTGCACATATCAGCTGCGCACACAGAATTAAAGGCATCCACGTCCAACCGGTCGTGGCAGTCGGAGAATGGACTGCTGGTAAAGATGCTCTCACAGTATTCCTGTAGAGATCAGAAAGAGTAGATGAGTATGTATCCCGCTGATGTGGACACCAGAGACGGTGCAGCAGCCGCACCTTCTCCGCACAGCTTTGAGCCGCCGGCAGCGCTGGGATCTCGCACGTCTCTGTGGGACCGTTCACTTTGTTGGCCTCTGCGAAGTCGTCCAGCGACAGCTCCTGGCCTGAAAAGCATTCAGACCAGTGTTACCCTCCTGAGAACAACTATATGTACCCTTTTTTCAGTAAATACATAAGCTATGCATCATTTAAGATGTGTTCCAAGAGCTCCAATATCTTTAGTATGGGCCGGACCGCATTTGAGCCGACGTACACAATTATACACTTTATAAAATGTGGCTATCACTAATGTGTGTCTCCTGCTAATGACATTTTGAACTCACTCTGAAGCCTCATGAAGCTCTCACCGTTTTTGGAGATGTCATTGGAAAGGCCATCCATGTTGCCACACAGGCCGCACAGCTGGCCCACGTACTTGGCGTCCACCTCAATCTGAAAAACAGCACCTCATGAAGTGACTTAAGCCATGTTTGTTTTGAGTAACTTTGAGTTGACACAGAAAAGAGGACAGAGTCTTTGTGAAACATATTTGAATACAGTATTGCTTTGTGGCTCGCACATCCTGCTTTCTTAAGGCGGCCTCACGGATGATTATACTCTCTGTTTACTTTGAAGGATGCTGCTGTGTGGATGGCAAGAAAACTCATTCGGGAAAGCACACATGGAACGCCCTAACCCAGTCGCTGACATTTCGCTCTTTTTTGTGTGTGTATGTTTGTCTTACATCCAGAGAGTCTTCCAGGTTCCAGATGAGTCTGAAGCCCACTCTAGCTTCCACTGTCAGGCTGGAGGGTGTGGTGGAGAGAGTCACTCCGAAGAGTACTTCAGGGAGCTTCACCCTGGACACAACACCGGACAACATGAGCACACTCTAGACACACTTAGTCACTGTTAGCAATGTCACTGTCTCTGGTGGCCTTTCAACCAATTACTGAATTGTATCAAATGATTAGGCTGTAAGTAGTACTTTTTTGTTGCAAATTGAAAGTGTTCTACCCTTGGTGTAAAAGGGGGCCCCTCATAACTCATAACCAACAGCATCAGTGCTCCTGTCTCTTTTCACCTGGTTTCAAAGGTTTTCAGGAGGGTTTTCAGTATAGATAAGGTGGAGCACTCACGTCTTGCCGTTGACGATGGCAGAGGGCTGGGGGGAGCTCTGCAGCTCGATAACGGTGCCTTCTATTTTGAGCAGGACTTGGCTGATGTTCTGCTGTCCATCCATTGAGCGGGTCATCTGAATCACAAAGTATTCATTTTCGCCATCGCACACCGAGGACACAATGTGTGTGCAGGCGGAGGGCAGGCTGTAGAACTGTCCGTCAAACGTCTTCCAGTGAGAGTTTCCCCAGGTGGTGCACACCCGGTTCAAGTGGGAAGAGTTGCCTGGGACAGAAACAAGAGAATTAGGCTTTGTTAGGCTCTGCTTTATTCCAACTCTCGGAGGTAGTTGAGGACCTTAGTGTTTTATTTATGTTTCTATAAAGAAAAACACTGTTCTTTTTAGGCTGCTACTGAATAACGAAAGTCTGCATGTTCCAAAACACAAGTAGAAACTGTGTTTGTAACGAGGACGGCATTGAGATTATGACATGGTTGAAAGCTCAAAAAAGTGGTACACAAAACACTAAGAAAGAAAAAGGGCATTTTGAGATTTATGCACATTATACATGTACAGTCAGGGGCCCAAAAGCTCAGAGGCCCCAAAGCTGGATGTTAGAAAATATTTTTGTAGCCCGGATTATACTTTAGTATATGTATTTTATGTTGAGGTGTACAACTGCCACGACATGTGCAATTATTAACATTTGAGTCCCGTTGAGACTGAATTGTTTCAAATCGTTAATGAAAGACCAGAGGTTCCCAAACCTTTCATGTCGGGACCACAAAATAATCACGTGGTCTTTTTACCCAAGATGAGTACAGCCAGTGGTGGAAAGGAGAACTCAAATAAAAGTTAAATGACGGCCAAAATGAGTAAAAGTAGCGCATGAAAAAAAATACAACTCAAAGTCACAAGTTATTTTTTACGCAATATGAGGAGCAGAGACAGCAGTGGGACGATTGGGACCCATGATTTAACCCCTCGCGCTCAGGACGTCCCACGCACTGTCACTAGAGTTATTCCATTTTGTCCACAATATGATAAAAGGGAACTCTTTAGCTGCTTGATCTGCTGTACGTAAAAATAAAGCTGTAACGCACTTATGTCCAGTCAAAGCACTCGTCCTGGGAAGAACCAAGTTCAGTTTGAACTACTTAAGATTAGGGTAAGACAGATGTCAAGAGTCCAAAAAAACTACAGTCTCAGCTTCACAAAGAGTCCAGAGGGTCAGGAACAGCTTCACTTTGAATTGGGGGTCATTTCGTCAGGCGTTTTAGGGAAAATAGGCCCCAAAACCTAATCGCTAATTCCAATTTCATGCTGTAATTACTCTCAATTACAAGCACCGGTTTAAAAATTAAAAAATCAGACTTTGGAAGAGAAAAACTTACTTCTTCTTCTTGTGATAAATAAAAGTATGGCTTGTTTAGCTCCAAAAGCGTGACGCAGTTGAATTTGATTTGCTTGTTCTGACAAAACCTCAGAGATGATTTCTGTTTTGTCATTCTTAGATAAAGAGGACACTCGTGGATAGAGAACGAGGACCTGACATCTATAATATTTAACTGATTTAAGTATAGTTAAAATCCACATTTTTGTTGTAATAAAGTTAGTTCTAGGGAATAGTTACTGAAAGAAACAAGTTCAAGTTCAGTATTTGTGAATCTACCTTTGATTTTCTTTTGTCCAGATGATTAAAACTGGATCTTTTTCTACAATTACCTTTTAAATGTATTCAAGTTAAAATGTTATTAACAATAAAGCTGAAAAGTGGCTTCATCGTCACATTCTAGAATCTGAAAACCACCAATCGCGGTTAAATTTGCTGATAAAACAGAAATTAAAATAAAGTTAGAATGTTACCAGTTTGAGCGAGGGCCCCTGAGAGCAGTGTGAGGCTTAGGAGCCACAATATGGTCCCCATGTCGGCCCCTGGATAGTTCAGATCTGTGAAGACAGTGTTAGCACAGGTATTATAAGTAGTGGAGGCGGAGGAGGGGCCTTTAGCGTGCGACCAACCACGGTTCACCAGCACCGCGGCACATAACATCCCGTAACATCACGTAACACATCACGTAACATCGCTCTCATCACCACATCACCAACACAAATCAAATATGTTCCTACGTCAGCAACTTTTTCACTTTTATGATTGGCCAATCGGGATGGGCGTATGACCCTCTTATTACAGAAGATGCAACTAAAGTTCGATGACTTTTAAGCAATTATAGTCACGGCGTTATTTCTGTCACAATTGTATTTATTTCTTTTTATATTTATTTGCACATTGGCATTTTTAAAAGACGTTCAATAAAAGCTGGAGTTTGATAAGTGAAGGCTTTTGTATTATTAGTATTTATAGTCCAGAGAATGAGGACAAAGATCCACATGGTCATGAGAGTTGAGTGTCATACAGAAGAATAGTGAGAGTATTTGCACTTGTACTTTGTCACACGGGGGGGAAGTCCTGAATGTTTGTGAACTATACATGAGGTTTTTTCACTCATTATTACCACAGTCGGCTTGAATGTAGTTGGTTCATAATATAATCTGAACAATAAGTTTACATTTTCATGGACAACTTATAAAACAGGGCCCAGTCTAAATATTAGAAACTATTACTCAGTTACACAATGACTGAAATAGAATGGAAGTATTTGCACTGTGGGTACAGTGGGTACACAAATCGTCCACGTAACATTTAAGATGGCGTCTAGACCTACCCTCTGTGCACAGGGCGCGTCCTCTAGTCCTGACCAAGAGGCAGGACGTCCAGCGATAGATGGGGAAAGGATGGGTCAAGTCTACAGGTACACAAATACACCACGTAACATACACTACAATGTAATTAAGATGTAATTATGTTATGACATGTTTTGATCAAGTAACTTGTGTGTGTGAGTAAACACCACACCTGCTGGAGCAGGATCCACATCCTCTTGCTTTGTGAAGCTCGCACTGTGAGCCGCCTGCTCAGGGCACAGAACACGTTGCACACTTTACACACTATACACACTTTACACACTTTACACACTTTACACACGTTACACACTCTACACACTCTACACACTTTACACACTCTACACACTCTACACACTTTACACACGTTACACACTACACACTATACACACTTTACACACTTTACACACTTTACACACTCTACACACTCTACACACTCTACACACTCTACACACTTTACACACTCTACACACTCTACACACTTTACACACGTTACACACTACACACTATACACACTTTACACACTTTACACACTTTACACACTCTACACACTCTACACACTCTACACACTTTACACACTCTACACACTCTACACACTTTACACACGTTACACACTACACACTATACACACTTTACACACTTTACACACTTTACACACTCTACACACTTTACACACTATACACACTTTACACACTCTACACTCTTTACACACTCTACACACTCTACACACTTTACACACTATACACACTTTACACACTCTACACACTTTACACACTCTACACACTTTACACACTCTACACTCTTTACACACTCTACACACTCTACACACTTTACACACTTTACACACGTTACACACTCTACACACTCTACACACTTTACACACTTTACACACTTTACACACTCTACACACTTTACACACTATACACACTTTACACACTCTACACACTTTACACACTATACACACTTTACACACTCTACACTCTTTACACACTCTACACACTCTACACACTATACACACTTTACACACTCTACACTCTTTACACACTCTACACACTCTACACACTATACACACTTTACACACTCTACACACTCTACACACTTTATACACTTTACACACTTTACACACTCTACACACTTTACACACTATACACACTTTACACACTCTACACACTTTACACACTATACACACTTTACACACTCTACACTCTTTACACACTCTACACACTCTACACACTTTACACACGTTACACACTACACACTCTACACACTTTACACACTATACACACTTTACACACTTTACACACTTTACACACTCTACACACTCTACACACTTTACACACTCTACACACTTTACACACTTTACACACTTTACACACTCTACACACTTTACACACTTTACACACTTTACACACTTTACACACTCTACACACTTTACACACTTTACACACTTTACACACTCTACACACTTTACACACTCTACACACTCTACACACTTTACACACTCTACACACTCTACACACTTTACACACGTTACACACTACACATTTTGCACACTTTACACACTTTACACACTTTACACACTCTACACACTCTACACACTCTACACACTATACACACTTTACACACTTTACACACTCTACACACTTTACACACTCTACACACTCTACACACTTTACACACTCTACACACTTTACACACTTTACACACTCTACACACTCTACACACTCTACACACTTTACACACTTTACACACTCTACACACTCTACACACTCTACACACTCTACACACTCTACACACTTTACACACTTTACACACTTTACACACTTTACACACTCTACACACTTTACACACTTTACACACTTTACACACTCTACACACTTTACACACTCTACACACTCTACACACTTTACACACTTTACACACTTTACACACTCTACACACTCTACACACTCTACACACTATACACACTTTACACACTTTACACACTCTACACACTTTACACACTCTACACACTCTACACACTTTACACACTCTACACACTATACACACTTTACACACTTTACACACTTTACACACTATACACACTTTACACACTTTACACACTTTACACACTCTACACACTTTACACACTTTACACACTTTACACACTCTACACACTTTACACACTCTACACACTCTACACACTTTACACACTCTACACACTCTACACACTTTACACACGTTACACACTACACATTTTGCACACTTTACACACTTTACACACTTTACACACTCTACACACTCTACACACTTTACACACTTTACACACTCTACACACTTTACACACTCTACACACTCTACACACTTTACACACTCTACACACTATACACACTTTACACACTTTACACACTTTACACACTTTACACACTTTACACACTTTACACACTCTACACACTTTACACACTTTACACACTTTACACACTCTACACACTTTACACACTTTACACACTCTACACACTCTACACACTCTACACACTTTACACACTTTACACACTCTACACACTCTACACACTCTACACACTCTACACACTTTACACACTTTACACACTTTACACACTTTACACACTCTACACACTTTACACACTTTACACACTCTACACACTTTACACACTTTACACACTCTACACACTATACACACTTTACACACTTTTACAATCACGTAACAACACATCTTATTCTATTAGAGCAATTACACATTCACATTTATAGAAGAGACTTGGCACCGTGTGAAGCTCAGATGCTCAGCCTTGACACAGGCCTGTGGTCAGGGTTTAAAGAGCATTTTACAATTGTGATTATTTATGATATAATACTGTCATTAGTAGCCAGAATATAGATTATATATACATTACAATATGTGCATCAATAGTGATGTTTATCATGATACCTTTAAACAGCATAAAGTCAAGTATACACTTATTAACCTGCTGACGCCTTAATTAAAGGAGACTTATGGCTTTCAGGTAAGTAGCATTGAGCTCTAAGTAGCATTGAGCTCTAAGTAGCATTGAGCTCTAAGTAGCATTGAGCTCTAAGTAGCATTGAGCTCTAAGTAGCATTGAGCTCTAAGTAGCATTGAGCTCTAAGTAGCATTGAGCTTTAAGTAGCTTTGAGCTATTAGTCTCATCAGAGGGCTTGGTAATAGAAACAGGTCCACTGACGCCCTGTTCACAACTACAGAACTAATACGCCTAATATTTATTTAATTATATCCCTATTTATTGAGTGAGTGCACATAGCCGGGGCTGGTTAACACCTAGTTGTCATAGTGATGTGTTTCACGTTGAAATGAGAGGTCATACGGGGGAATTTAACCGTATGTACATTAGATTTATGCATGTGTCACTCACACTTAGGACTCTCCTGTTGGCAATAGGCTCATGCTCTCAGGCGTATTACAGTGGCTAAATAAACAAGTTTTCTTATGCGTTTGCTGTTTTAAGTGGCATGCACCTGTGAGCGTGATGGGAAGTGTGGGAACTGAGATGGTGTGTGAGAACAACAGAGCGTGAAGGTCTGGAGAGGTGCATCAGGTCCTTACGCATGCTGGTCGGTGCCGAGGAGACGCTGGCTGATTTCAGAAGAAACGGCTTTCAATCCGATGTTTGATCGTTTATGTGATGGAGTTTTGGCTTCGTTGCATGTTTTTTGGGTCTTTTTTGTCTTTTTCTTTCTTTCGTTCTGTCACTTTTCTGAATATAAAACACAAGGAGTGAAAACAAGTCCAGAGAGAACACAATAGATTAAAATAAATTCATTTTTAAAATAAATAAAGTAGAAAAGTAGAAAAGTGAAGGGACACACAGAGTCCAGCATTTGTTTTACATTTTCTGTACGTCAGTTATAATGTTGGTCCAGTTCGTGATCGTCGGCACAGTTTCCCCGCCGCCAGGAGCATATTCCAAAGGTATCCATTTACTGTGTCCATTGCAGGAGTTTTCAGGCCCAAATAAATAGTTATAAAGTGGAATGAGGGTGTTAATTGTTTTAGAACAGTCCCAGAGCACATGGAAACCACCATTTCTTCAACATTTATAGTTTTGTGGATAGTGACAGAAAACACTTTGACAGAAAAACATTCTTCCAACGGAATTATTTCCAGACTTGTGACTTTGTGGTCCTCCATTGTGAAGTACATATATTTTTGGGCCTAAATACTCCTTATAGGCCATAGGCTAGCTTTTCTATTGTAACATTCTGTTCCTGGGAAATAAAATCTCTTAAAACACCACCCTGCTTACATGAAGTTTCCACAAGCGAGAATCCTGCAGATATTTTGCATTTCATCTCCGAATATCGAACTAGCTTCTCTGTGAAGCTAGTGTGAAGCGTCACTGACCCAGTTCCGACCAATCAGCGATCACGATTACTATATGACATAAGTGAGTCGGTCTGCTGGTAAACAAAGATGGCGGCGCTGTCGAAAGCGGCGGCGTGCATTGCCAAATCTAGATGAAAATCCTGCTTGTTGTATTGCATCTCTTGGACCATTGTGAGGAAAGGTTGAATGGCGAACAGACTTTCCTCAGTCATATAAGATCAGATATTCCAGTGATGCAACCATGGATCTATTATATTATACACAGACGGTTAGGGTTGGATTATTAACTAGTGTAATTTCCTTGGAATCTAGTTTTCATTCTTTAATGCATTTTACAGTGGGAAAAGGCCATTATTTGATGTCTCATACAAGGTATTCTATGATACTGTCATTGTCGAGAGGATTTTGGACAGTTCTCTAAAGACCTTCAGGAATATTGTGCAGAAGTACGAGTCATTGGATGCCTCCAATTATAGTAATTATCATCATCAAAACCGTGTCGATCCAAAGATAACTGCCAGAAGCTGATGCTGAAGCCAAATGTCTCGATGCTACAAAACTATGTTCCTGCAAATCATCAAACCTGAATTGTACTGATCTTTGAGGGTGTAAGAACTGTCCGACTGGTCAAGATTATAGTGATGACAGTGATGATGATGATGATGATGATGATGATGATGATACACTTTCGAGACAATACCCTATTTGATAAACTAAATCAGCCATAAAACAACAACAACAACAACAAAAACAAAATTGCACGGACGACGCACCAGCCACAAAAACACCAAAGAAGTAGAGCAAAAATAACATATCTGCTGGAATAAAGTCTAAGGAATAAAGACGCCTTGAACCGACACCTTAACGTGGTGGAGGGGTTTGAGTGCCCGAATGATCCCGGGAGCTATGTTGTCGGGGGCTTCAAGCCCCTGGTAGGGTCTCCCAAGGCAAACAGGTCCTAGGTGACGGGTCAGACAAAGATCGGTTCAGAAGCCCCCTATGATGACAACACGAACAAGGCAGTTTACGTCGCCCGGATCGGCGTCACCGGGGCGCCATCCTGGAGCCAGGCCTGGGATGGGTGCTCCATGGCGAGGGCCTGGTGCCCGGGTCTTACCCCACGGGGCCCGGCCGGGCACAGCCCGAAAGAGCGACGTGGGGCCGCCCTCCCGTGGGCCCACCACCCGCAGGAGGATCCATAAGGGGCCGGTGCAGAGAGATCTGGGCGGCAGTCGACGGCAGGGGCCTCGGCGACCAGATCTCCAGACACAGAGACTAACTCTGGGGACATGGAATGTCACCTCGCTGGGGGGGAAAGAGCCTGAGCTTGTGCGGGAGGTTGAGCGATACCGACTAGATATAGTCGGCCTCACCTCCACGCACAGTTTGGGCTCTGGAACCCATCTCCTCGAGAGGGGCTGGACGCTCCACTTCTCTGGTGTTGCCCGCGGGGAGAGGCGGCGGGCTGGTGTGGGCTTGCTGATAGCCCCTCAGCTCAGCCGCCACGTGTTGGAGTTTACCCCGGTGAACGAGAGGGTCGCGTCCCTCCGCCTTCGGGTGGGGGACAGGTCTCTCACTGTTGTGGCGGCCTACGGGCCGAACAGCAGTGCAGAGTACCCGGCCTTCTTGGAGTTCTTGGGAGGGGTACTGGATAGTGCACTGACCGGGGACTCCGTTGTTCTACTGGGGGACTTCAACGCCCACGTGGGCAATGACAGTGACACCTGGAGAGGGGTGATCGGGAAGAACGGCTTCCCTGATCTGAACCCGAGCGGTGTTCAGTTATTGGACTTCTGTGCTAGCCACGGTTTGTCCATAACGAACACCATGTTCAAGCACAAGGGTGTTCATCAGTGCACATGGCACCAGGACACCCTAGGCCGGAGGTCAATGATCGACTTTGTTGTCATGTCATCTGACCTCCGGCCGCGTGTCTTGGACACTCGGGTGAAGAGAGGGGCAGAGTTGTCAACCGCTCACCACCTGGTGGTGAGTTGGATCCGCTGGCGGAGGAGGAAGCCGGACAGACTTGGCAGACCCAAGCGCATTGTGAGGGTCTGTTGGGAACGTCTAGTGGAGCCCTCTGTCAGTAGGGTATTCAACTCGCACCTCCGGGAGAGCTTCTCCCATGTCCCGGGGGAGGCTGGGGACATTGAGTCCGAGTGGACCATGTTCTCCGCCTCCATTGTTGATGCGGCTGCTCGGAGCTGTGGTCGCAAGGTCTCCGGTGCCTGTCGTGGCGGCAACCCCCGAACCCGGTGGTGGACACCGGAAGTAAGGGATGCCGTCAGACTGAAGAAGGAGGCCTATCAGGCCACTCTGGCTTGTAGGTCTCCGGAGGTCATCGACGGGTATCGGCAGGCCAAGCGAGCTGTCGCAGAGGCAAAAACCCGGGCCTGGGAGGAGTTCGGGGAGGCCATGGAGGAGGACTATCGGTCGGCACCAAAGAAATTCTGGCAAACCGTCCGGCGCCTCAGGAGGGGGAAGCAGTGTCTCACCAACACCGTTTACGGTGCGGGTGGAGGCCTGCTGACCTCTACTGGGGATGTCGTCGGACGGTGGAAGGAATACTTTGAGGATCTCCTTAATCCCTCAGTCACGTCTTCCGAAGAGGAAGTAGAGACCGGGGACTCGGAGGCTGGCTCATCCATCACCCAAGCTGAAGTCACTGAGGTTGTTCGTAAACTCCTCGGTGGCAGGGCTCCGGGGGTGGATGAGATCCGCCCTGAGTACCTAAAGTATCTGGATGTTGTAGGACTGTCTTGGTTGATACGTCTCTGCAACATCGCGTGGCGTTCGGGGACCGTGCCTCTGGACTGGCAGACCGGGGTGGTGGTCACTCTGTTCAAGAAGGGGGACCGGAGGGTGTGTTCCAACTACAGAGGGATCACACTCCTCAGCCTCCCAGGTAAGGTCTTTCCAAGGTACTGGAGAGGAGAATCCGACCGATAGTCGAACCTCGGATTCAGGAGGAGCAGAGTGGTTTTCGTCCCGGTCGTGGAACACTGGACCAGCTCTATACCCTCCATCGGGTGCTTGAGGGTTCATGGGAGTTTGCCCAACCAGTCCACATGTGCTTTGTGGATCTGGAGAAGGCTTTCGACCGTGTCCCTCGGGGTGTCCTTTGGGGGGTGCTCCGGGAGTACGGGGTCAGGGGCCCTTTGCTCAGGGCTGTCCGGTCCCTGTATGACCGGAGCAGGAGCTGTGTTCGCATTGCCGGCAGTAAGTCAGACCTGTTCCCAGTGCATGTTGGGCTCCGCCAGGGCTGCCCTTTGTCACCGGTTCTGTTCATAATTTTTATGGACAGAATTTCTAGGCGCAGTCAGGGGTCAGAGGGAGTGGTCAGGGGTCGGAGGGTGTCCGGTTTGGGGACCACAGGATCTCATCTCTGCTGTTTGCAGACGATGTTGTCCTGATGGCTCCATCAAACCCGGACCTGCAACATGCACTGGGACGGTTTGCAGCCGAGTGTGAAGCGGCTGGGATGAGAATCAGCACCTCCAAATCCGAGGCCATGGTTCTCGACCGGAAAAAGGTGGCTTGCCCTCTCCAGGTGGGTGGGGTGTCCTTGCCCCAAGTGGAGGAGTTCAAGTATCTCGGGGTCTTGTTCACGAGTGAGGGAAGGATGGAGCATGAGATCGACAGGCGGATCGGTGCAGCGGCTGCAGTGATGCAGTCGCTGCATCGGACTGTTGTGGTGAAGAGGGAGCTGAGCCGAAAGGCAAAGCTCTCTATTTACCGGTCGGTCTACGTTCCTACCCTCACCTATGGTCATGAGCTTTGGGTAGTGACCGAAAGAACAAGATCGCGGATACAAGCGGTCGAAATGAGTTTCCTCCGCCATGTGGCTGGGCGCTCACTTAGAGATAAGGTGAGGAGCTCGGCCACACGGGGGGAGCTCGGAGTAGAGCCGCTGCTCCTCCACGTCGAGAGGAGCCAGCTGAGGTGGCTCGGGCATCTGTTCCGGATGCCTCCTGGGCGCCTCCCTCGGGAGGTGTTTCAGGCATGTCCCACAGGGAAGAGGCCCCGGGGAAGACCCAGGACACGCTGGAGAGACTATGTCTCTCGGCTGGCCTGGGAACGCCTCGGGATCCCCCCGGAGGAGTTAGAGGAAGTGTCTGGGGAGAAGGAAGTCTGGGAGTCCCTGCTCAGACTGCTGCCCCCGCGACCCGGCCCCGGATAAAGCGGCAGAAGAAGATGGATGGAATAAAGACGAAGCTCGAGTTTAGCATTGTGCATGTTGTTCCCACTCGGTTGCTGTCGGTGTGTAAATATTGGCCTCGATCAGCTGTTGACACAAGACTTCCGGGTGTAAATGTTCAGATCTTATATTAGTTCGAAGCCAAATCCAAAACGGCGTCTGATTCTTGTTAAATAAAACTAAACTGAACAAACCCTTGTCCCGCGTCTGTGTCGAGAATGAATCCTTCAAAGTTTCTGTACTTTGAAGTACTTTAGGTGCGCACCATTTCAGAAAGAACAACGCACAAATGTAAAGGTGCAAGTTTATTTCTTTAGTTGCAGTAACAAGGTTTACCAAAGAAAATCAGAAGAACCCGTCCCAAATAAATATATACAGTACACAAATATAAGTGCTGACCCGTGGGATATCGATGAAGTAAACCAAGATAAAATGACGCTTTCACAGCAGTTTGAGAAAGCGACGGCATTATTCGACAACACCGACAAAAATGTCCGTTTAAAGCGTTGTTTTTCAACCTCGCCTCAGTTTTTGGCAGTGACCCCGAACGCGCCCTAAATTTGGTGGTCGTTTCGCTCTCTTTTGTAGAGCCCAGGTTCAATTACTCAATCAAATCCGCCCATCGAGCTATTAACTGTCATGAGCAATGATTTGGGGTGTACCTCAAGGCACGGTTCTAGGCCCGCTAGTCTTCTACGTTACATTGGTTGAAAATCAAGGGTTTAAAGGAGATTTCGAGGGTTTTAAGACACAACACTATTTAAGATACAACTAATACAGCGACTGGAGCCAATCCCCAATATGATTTCAACATTCACGGATCACAAGTTTAGCTATTTCTTTTAAAAAATGAAACATCAGCAGTGAATTTACCATAGCATAGCGAGTTATATAGTCCCCTTCCCTCCGTCTGAAATAATGAATTCTAATGAATGCAGCAGAAGAGGCTTGACCGACACGGCCTCTAAAAAACACACAGTTCTAATGCTTATCATTCACTTTCTTAGTCTCATTATTTCAGAATGAGGGCTTCCAGTCTCGCACAGGTGAACTGCGGAGAGTGGCGCCGTGTGAATGTGGGCCTAGCTTAGCTCAGATTTTTCCTGTTGGACGCTGGTCGGTGGGACACACTCGGTCAGGGTGCATTCGCAGGCGGTGGGCACCTTGTAGACGTGCGTGACGCTGCTGCCGTCCTTACAATCGAGCTTCACCTTCCTTTCAGCCGTGCTGGTCTCCCGGCAACACTCGCATATGTGCATCATGGAGTTGGCCGCCATGGAGTACCTGAGGTTAGCAGAGGGGTCACAGGTCAAACCATGATCTCTGCTGTACACTGAGACATTTTGAATACATTTTGAAGTTTGGAGGTTGAAAGCTTCTAGATAGAGAATGTTTAAGCAATAAAGTGAATTATTAATGAAAATCTCAAAGAGTTTACTCTTGTTTTTGACATTTTGATTCAATTATGCCGCTGACTTTGCTATAAAAAGTATTTCCGTTGTCTGATAATGAGATAAAAGAGAATATTTTGTATAGCGGACAAAAATCAACTTTAAAAAGTGGTCTGGTACTTTGAGTGTGTACTGTATGTGCTTTTACTGCGGTCCAGAAGTGCTTGTACTTGTACTTACATGGAGGAGCTGCCGCAGTGGCCGAAGCAGTAGGGCATCTTCACGGTCCCGTTGCTTATGCACTCGTTCACCTCGATCACCTTGGGCTTGGTGAGGATCTCGCACACGCTGCGTAAAGTGCCTGTGCACACGGGGGACACACGACTTTACAAATATACAACGGGGGGACACACGGCTTTACAAATATATACGTTAAGCATAAGCGTTTCATGTTGGGTGAGTTTGGTCCGTCCCGGTTCAATCCTTTTACTCGATTGACCCGCCGCCTAATGGTGTCACCCTTTAGTGATTGATCGGTTGATGGTTTCCTCGTCGACCTGTTTTATTTTGTATTATTGGATCGGAAGGGATAAGGGATGTCGAGATGATTAGGTTAATCGATAATCGTGATTATTTTGGGCATAATGTAATCG